>NC_084677.1:5314516-5417016 GCF_028389875.1 Rhea pennata
CTATCTTATGGCTCAATTCTTGTCACTGATGTAGTCTTGCAACACTTAGAGTGAGTTTTTATAACATAATAGAGAACTTGATGCATTGAATTTCAGTGGGAGTCAGTTGCCTTATTCTTCTTTAAAAAATGTAATATAAAAAGCTCAGGTTATTGCATTTTAATTTTACTTGTTAATGAGTTGGAGAAAGGGTGAACTCAGAGGAGGCAAAGCTTCTGAGTCATTTAAAAAAGTTTAAAAGTACTTTAGGGAAAGATTTTGTAATCTTTTTTTGGAAGTTGCAGTGCTCTATTTTTGTGGCTGTAGGTTGGAAACAGATTGGATGTCAGACTGATTGTCAGCGTGTGTGTTAGTGGTGGTATGTAGGTGGTTTCTCAAGTAAAGTATTTTGCATTAATTTTAAAGGGTGATAAGGTAACTTTCCTATAGCTAACTAAGTATTAAAATATGTAAGCTATAATGTATAACAAAAATCTGAAAATTTATCTTCCTGATCCAAAGAAGGGCTTCCTGAAACATAATTCACTGAGAGTGTTATTAACAATTAAGCCGACAAACTGAAAGTGGTGTTTAGTGTGTGCTGAAGCCATCCGACATGATAAGACAGTTTAAATAGCTTTAAACTTCCCCCCCTTTTATTTGTTGCTTCTATTCATTATAAAGACTAATTTCTGTGTGCTTGAGTAGATATCTACTAGATCAATCTATGTGCACGTGTTTGTATTTAAGTGTGGTAGTGTCCACTCTATCATCACATTTACTCAAAAATCTGACTTCTGACTCAGTACAATGTTTGAAGCACACTGTTTGTTGCTTCATAAAGGTGGTATTGGAATGGCCTTTTGTGTTCAAATATTAAGGTCAGTTTTTGCACAGTTCTTTGAATGAGAACTGTCTGGTGTTTCCAATAATACCATCATAATGTGTGGCACAGGTCCCTAGAGATGCATTATTCCCTCCAGACCTAGTCTCCTATTCTCAGTTGTAAGAATTCTTTTTCTCTTGAGCAGAGCACCAACATGTTAAATCCCTAACCATAATACGAAGCCATACTAAGAGGTGCATGACAGCTACCAGCAAACACTATTCCGCTCTACCTCAGTACCGATATCTCCACTAGAAAAAGTGATAGCTTAAAACTGTTCTGTATTGACCATGTAGAATTGTTCTGACTTGTTCTGTATGTTGGAACAGTCCTTTGCTTGGATCACTCAAGTCTTGCAATATCATTTATATTGATTTACCTCTACATACGCTTTTAAATCAGGGCAATTGTGCAGGAAGGTGGTGTTTATTTAGGAGGGTTTTTTTTGTTTGTTTAAGTAGAACAAGAAAACCAGATGATTAAATAGAATTTGTTAACACAGTATAAACTTAACTATTATAAAGATTGTCTTTATTAATTTGATGCACAGATCAGAATGGTGGGAAGGCTGGCTTGAGCTGGAGCTGTTTATTTTATTTGTGACATGTTCTGAATGCTTAGTATGTTTGGCAGCTCTAGAGTAAGCTTAAAAAAACGTTACTCTGAAAAAGTTTTTGTTGGTTTTCCTTAGAATGTGAAAAACGTTTGAGTTTAGGTAGATTCAATAATGGCAAGGTAACTAGCAGCATTTTAGGGTTAATGTTGAAAAAAAAGAAAACAAAGAAATGGGGGGGAAAAAAAAAGCATTGACCTGCTTAAGGTAGTAAATAAGGATAGTATAGCCTGTATTTTAAGTTATATCAAAGTATAAATTTTGGATGATGAAAGAAAATCATTCTTTTAAAATCTTTTTGTTCAGATTGTATAAAACAGTTTTGACATATCTGGAAAAGACATACATTCTTGTGTATATTTATTTGTATGGTGAAGGTTCATGTGCATTTATAAAAACTGGCAAAATCTTTTGAAGGACAGTGTGAATATGACTATCTTATTGTGTGAAATACCTTTCTTCTTAGCATTGACTGTTCTATAAGGATAGCTTGCTTAATTCAGATAAGCATTAGAAGAGTATAAAGATATTTTATGTAAATAATGAGGAAAATTAACTTATGTACTGTTTTTTGGGGCCATGGTTTTGTTTAGGTTAAAGATCCTGTAAGGATACGTTTGCCTTGGTATATTGCTTTTGGCATGAGTTCAGATTGCTCATCAGCTAATAACTTACGAAACAAATGTACTATGCAGTATAAAGCTAAAATGACGAAAATACAGTTGCAATTGAGAGAAATACAGCTGGGGGGGGGGGGGAAGAGGAGCTAATAAATACTGCATGAAAGAATCCAGATACTAGATTTTACTTGTGCAAAGCTTTTGCTTGCCATGAAAGACCTAAAATATATAGCACTTTTGTGTGACAAGAATATAAATAGTCTCATGACAGTGTCATTCTAAAGTTCATGCATGTGTTTAAAGTGATTTAATGTACTCCTGTAGTTTTCAATTTTATCCAGATGCCTTAACCAGACCAAGAGCATATTACTGAGTATTTTATTTATCAATTCTTAGTTCACTTGCAAGTTTGAACACCACCATTTTCAGTTGAGCTGTATTTCATAACTGTTTGGGGGTGGGGGGGGAAGGGTAAAGGTTGAGGTATTTCCGTTTTTCAGACCAGGAATTCAAGGGATATCTTTTTTTTCTTTTTGAGAGAGGCGCAACAAAGTATACAGTAGTAGACTTCTGTCACAAATCATGCACACCAATGCAATTCATGATTGGTCATCTTCCTGTGTCAACTGGATTAGCCATACTGGAGTATCCAATATGTTGATATAAAATCGGTTGTTTATTAATTTTTTAAATGAAATATGATAACCTCCAAATTTATAATGAATTTATGACTCTGTAAAGGAATCAAGTGTCTTGCTTCAGGATTTTTTTTCCTTGTTACTCAGTGTGCATGGGCTAGACAGAAGGAGGAAGATAGCCTTCTTTCAAAAATTTGCTTTTATGACATCAGAATTTCTTAAAACCTGAAAGTTTATGTTATGGCGTGTGTTGATACCGGACTGCATGTTAAGTAAATATGTTAAATACCCATAAATATCTATTGTAACTCCACAACAAGAAAGGTAAAATACTAATTTTTTAAATGGCCAGTATTACTACTTCTGTCCTGTTGTTTTAATATGTTGCAGTTTATTTATAATGTCAGCTTTTTCTGTCTAGGGTAATAATTAATGCCATGCACTGTGGATAATTCCTGCTATTACTCAGTATTGACAGGAAACCCCGACATTGCTAAGGTTTTCACTTAGTTGCCTGAGTGGAAGAGAAAGAGAATTCCCCATAAAAATCATCTTGACTTACTGGGATGATTAATCTGTGCGCCCTTTTAAAAGCAGTTTTAATTACCTCTAAAAAGTAAATATAATGCTAATGAAAAGAATCAGTAGAAAGACATTTAAAATCATAGGCTGGCAGTCACTGAGCACTGAAGGATACTGTTGACTGTGGAGTCTACAGGCTGGATGGATTACAGATGTGTTGAATGAGAAGATAGTTGCAATATGAGAGTATGAAGCTTTTTCACGCTGCTCTTTTAAGATATTCGGAACAGGTGACGGTAGATTAGTTGTCCTGTTCTTTCAGTTCTTTGTGCTACTAAAAGTAGCAGGCCTTGAGCTGGGCTTAGGTATGTAGGAAAGAATCTACGCGCTCTGAAGTAACCTAAAACGTGATCGCTAACGTTATGCGTCAGATGATTGTAACTTCCTGCTCTTTTGCAAGAAAATTTCCAAGACCTATAGTTTAGATAGCTCAAGCAATAAGAAGGAATAGGGTGTTAATTACAGATATGAACACAGTCATGCTTACATCAAATCAGTTTCTTTTGCTTAAACTGCATTTGAATTTAAATATGATTGCTTTCGTAGCCTCTATTTTGTGTGTCGTAATTTCCTTAGCCATTGCAATAAACTTAAGGAGTCTACCTGCAGAGGATGGAAAATGTAGAAGACTGAATGTATTTTTTCACATTCACTGATTAAGAGGATATTAGTTCATTGCAAATTTTCTTAATTAAACCAAGATAAAATGAGATTTGTCCATTTCCATCAACGTCATGAAATCAAAGGTCTAATAATAATAAAAGTCTGTATATACAGCAGTATACACTGCAAAACTTGTGTTTGTTTATGCTGGTTGGAGACTTTGCAGTCTCATTTCTGTGTAACAAGCCCCTTGAAGAGTTGGTTGTTTAAAACAGATGCATACAAAGGGGCTTGCTAACGAAAAGCTAAATGGTTACCTGTGTTGTTTTCAGGCAGTGGGGGGGGCAGAAGGGGGAGGGAAGTTGGAGTGATTAAAAAAACTCACATGATAACTCCTTCACAACGCATTATTAAGTGAATAAAACGATATATGTACAAAGATAATCTTACCAAGCCCAATAATTATATCTGTTTGGCAGCATACTAGGAAGAGGTGTTTGTGCTATAAAGCATCACACATGGACTTCTCAAAATGTTGAACTATTGGTAATGGCAGCTCTATTAGAGGCACCTTGCATTCTCAGGGCTTGTAATTAGTGCTGAATCCAAGACAAGCACATCTTTAAAAGTGTGAGTAAGCATAGTGGAGCAGAAGAGAAATGCCCTGTAGCTCTTGCAAAACATCTGTCAATCAGAATGAAGGGTGACAAAGGAGATCCACCACTAACTGTTATATCCAAGTGAAAGCTCAAGACAAAACCAGAAGCTTTCTCTAGTTAGAAGATACCTGGCATGTGCAGCGTGGCATGTATGTTTAGAAAAGAGTGGGCATATTTGGTACCGTTTTCCTGTTATCGATTTTTCCTAACACTGAAAGCACTCAAATTAAGGTGTGGAAAAGCAACCCTTTACTACTTTCTGCCAATCTTTTAATTTAGAATAAATTTACAAGAATTCAGTAGGTGGCATTCTTCCATGCAAATTAATATTAAATAGATGGCCCAGCGGACTAAACAGAGTTGGTACTGAGCTCTGGAGAATGGTTTTTGCATTGTGACTTGAACCCAAGTTTCTAAGCAGTTTCTATTTTAGAATTTTTTGGAGGTAACGATGTTATCATCAGTCACATGGTCAAGGTCTTGCTTGTGTAATACACTTTTCTTCCTATGTTTTAACAGCATGTATTTTCTCCTTGTAATTTCAGAGGGTTATTTATTTATTTATTTATTTTTAATTGCAAGGAGCCAGTGGAGGAGAGTAGTTTATGGTGTGCTATAACCCTGTAGTGCTTGAAGATGAAAACAAGGGCTAAAAATACATATTTAAGCATATCGCGTTTCTGAGAGAATTTGTTACTGGTGATAACTGCCTCCTTTTACTTAGGATTTCCTTGCAAGAGATCAAAAGCTCTCACTGACAAATGGGTACGTTTCTCTCTAGCGAATCTGAATGCAAGTATCACTAACGGAGCTGTTCCTGCAGCAGAAGATGCTGTAGCAGTAGCGCTTGCTGTTGAATGAGCTCTTAGTCCTGCGCACGCTTGAGGCGCAGGAATGTGACTGTCCTTTTGTTGATTTCTGTTGGACTAAATCGGACTTGGCTGTTACTTTACCTCTGTTAAAGTACCTCCTGAAAGGAAACTGAACAAATAACATTTTTGTAATTCCTCTATAATGCGTCAGAATACAGTTTATTTCCTAAAAACAATTTTTCGGTAAGTTATAAAAGATGGCTCTTGCTCCCTCTTCTTCTCTGTGCCCCTACCCCACAATTCACGGTAGATCAGGCAGCCTGAAGTGTTTTCTGTTTAGGAGCCTCGTGGAGCCATGTCAAATTGCAGTCCACCAAGAGGGAAACAGAATACAAGAAGCAGTATAGCAAGAAGCTTGCAGCTCAGTATGATTGTAATTTTACAGGTCTAAACCTAGAAAAACATTAAAATATTTGAGCATCTTGAGCATATTTTTACAGATGAGTGTGTACTTGCGTGGTTGGGTGAGTTGGGATGCGAGCAGAATTTGTGGCTTGGTGAAGCGGGTTGGTGGTGCACCAACTACTGTTTGTAAACCCTCGCACATGCTAGGAAGTGTGCATGGCTATGGGTCCCTTGTACGCTCTTTCGTTAGGAGGCAGAAATTTTTTATTTTCCTCAATTATACTACTGTTTGGACTTGTACACGTGATTATTTTGAGTTGATACGTCATATCTTCACTTTCATTCGCATAATAGTTACTGAAGATTAGAAGGCCTACCTTTTCCTTCCGTGGGATGTGATCAGTATTTCACAGTGGACTTTTTTTTTTTTTTTTTTTTTTTTTTTTTTTTGGGGGGGGGGGATGTTAGAAAAAGCATTTTAGTTTCCAAATTTCACCTTCACAGTAAAGTCAGCATAACTTTCTTCACATTGACAAGCTACCATTTGGAGGACAGTATTTTAGAGATACAATACAAAAATTGCTGCATCTTTTCCAACCTCTTATATATCAGTATAAAATCAAATTTTAATCCATCTAACCTGCTGCTGTATTGCTTAACTGAAAGTCATTTCATACCCTATGCATTTTTTTTTTTTTAACATTTTAACACTTCCCCCCAAAAGAATCCATTAGTGGTAGATAACCATTTGGGATTTGGTATACAAAATCAGCTCAAGTTTTGAGCAGTGACATGTTATTCAACTTGAATCTTTTTTTTTTCTTCATTCTTTTTCTCTGTCAAGGGAAAAAATTGCTATAGCATATTACAAAATATTGTACCACATGCACATAAAAATATATCATAGTTGGCGTATCTGTAATTTAGTTTTAAGTATGAAGCTCCTATTAGGAATCTATATCATATTAGTGTTATCTTTCCGGTACTGTATTATTTTGGTAACATGATAGCTAGATTTGAAATGGAATCCAAGGGTCATCGTTGCTATCATATTAAGGATTGCTTAATCATATTTTCCTTTCTATCACCAACCTCATCTCTCTCCAGTCCCTAACTGCAACTGTGTACGTTGCAGCAGGTGTGGAAAATCTCTAATACACTCATGCAATTTCATTTTTTAAAACTACAGTGAAGACAGTTGTTCTCAGACTGCATATCAATCTGTGTGTGTGTGTGTGTGCGTGCAAGTGGTACTAAAACAATCTAAAACTAGTATCTGATTATTTGGGTTCAGCAAATTCATTATATTGAATTTATTTGTCATTTTTATTTTTCAGATTGTATCTTGCAAAACTTGAAAGTAGATTAGCAAATATTACATTTACAATTAGTTATCACATAAATTTAAGACAGCAATAAATTACGATCTTCCTTCCTCCTGCAAAATGCCATATTCCCTGTATTGTACTTCCCCGCTGCCATTATCGAATAAAATACTGTGAAGTTACTTTGAGTGTTCCGTAAGCACATTCTATTCAACAATAAAACAAAATTATGTGTATAGTTCAAAACTATTGAATATCTGAGTCTGTCTTATACTGAAAAATAGAAATTCTTAAAGGTAAACTGAATTAAGTTTTTCGCCAAAAACCTGTTTTGGAATTTCTTCTGGAGCAAAAGGTAAAGTTGCACGGAGCATAACTCAAGTGAGGTTGGCTTAGTTTGACAAAGGCTGTGCATAACCCAAAACCTGTTGCTGTGAGAGCACACAAAAGACTGTGTAACCAGGTATTGCTACAATATACTCTGCATATTTGTGACTGCTGAAGGGGAAAGATGCTTCTGGTGATGGATTTTTGTTTCATAAAGAAAGAGTTTTCTGATCAAATGTTGTATCTGTGATAAAAGAAATCAGAGTGTTACTTTTGCTTATAGTAGATCTTATGGAACAAAGATCCTTTGATAAAATATAAATCACCAGAATAATAGTATAGAATTAATAATGTTAATAAATAATGCAATACATGAAACACGTTAAGATTTATTTCTATTTAACATTCCGATATTACTACTGTTTGTTACTACTTTCTGTTGTTTCTTGGCTTCTACAGAAAGCCCCAACACTAATATTAGTCTTTTTATTTGTAGTAGTGATCTGTGGCAGAGCCAGAAAGTTTAATCTGAGTGACTCAAAAAATGGAATTGGCTGTAGGTACTTGAAAGGCAGCGAGACTTAGGAAGTGTGTGCGCGTTTGTGTGTGCGCGTGCGCTCAAGCCGGTAGGACCGAATTATTCAGAGGCATAGTCAAAATACTAAGGTTCCTCCATGGGGAACTTTTGTTTGCAGAAGCTGACGTTTTTGTTCTTTGGATGGGCTGATAAAAGGCGTATTTGTCACTTGAAATCCACTGAAGGTCTGCTTGGGATGACGTAGTGCGCAGAGGTGCATTTTACCCGAAAAAAATGGAACGTGCACACAAACGTTCTCCCTTTATAAGGGACATTGGTAAATAAAAGTGATAGGGGAATCTTTTAGCTCCAATAAATGGCAGTTACTGAAAATACTAATATTTATACTTTTATGTATTTATTTTAGAATATTTTAGAGTTGTGAGTTTAATGTAAATATACCCAGGTAGTATGGTTGTTAGAAGTTCCTTGTAGTTAAAGACTTAATTCTGAACTGTATGCAAGATTCCAGTCAAATACGAAGGTCTGGCTGAAAACTTAGCTATGGAAGTCGGTTTTCAGTGTTTTCCACTGCTTATAGTAGGTACTGACTCGCTATGCTCTGAAGAGTAAAGCTCCTTCTTCAGCCTTGTTGCATACACATGACATTAGAATAAGATTTTATGTACAAGTGTCAGAATTGCTTCCTGCTTCTCATCTCTCCCTATCCACCCCATACAGGTCTGGAAAGAATAGATGAAAGATAAGGAGCAGTTGTAATATAGATCAAAATAATTTTGTCACCAGCTTGCTTTTGCAGACCCTGTATGAGTTTAGTTGCGCTTTCCCAGGCTGTGACTGAAGCACCGCTCAGACTGCGTGGGGCAGAGACGTATGTAACAAGAACAAGAGAGAGGGAGGCGCAAACCTGGGAATAAGCACTCGCCTTGATAATCCCAAGGCGTGGGTTGGATATCTGGATTACTAAGTATGTATTGCATTTTATAAGAACGTAAAACTTTGGGGGACAAAAGTTAGTTGAGAGGCTCATAATCTTAAAATGTCTCATAATCCAGTGCTAATAAACTGAAAAAGAGAGGAAAATCAGAGTACCTGACAATGTAGGTGTCATTGTGTGTGTGCATATGTATGTATATATGTGTGTGTGTGTGTGTGCGTATTTATTTATCTGAAAGTTATTTTATAATATTTTATATTATTTATGTATCTAAAAGTTAACAACTAAGATTGCATAGATTTCCAAAGTACTGTTAAGAGCTCTAGGGCTTAGTAACTGTGAAGGAAAACATTAGGAAAATTGTTTCTGATCACTTTTAGATTGAGCATCACGTTTAGAAATCATTAAGCACCCTTTTTGTTGACATGCAGTAAGGGGACTTTCTGTTCTCTAGTCTGTCTGTCGTTGTACCAAATGTACGTAGGAAAAAAAGTACTAAGAGAAAAATGTGCTATAAAAGGAGTATAACAACGTATGTCACGGGAACTGGATTCCAGGCTTTTCCTGCGAGATCCTTTCCACCTGGTTGATTTCTACGAGAACAGAAATCTTGCATCACAAAGTTCAAGGCTTCTTACTTGGCAGCAAGACTGTCAACAAGGAAGACATTCATTTTTAATAATGAAAGTTGTATCGTTTTTCATTTTACCAGGGAGGAAAAGGACAAAGAGACATCAACACTCATTAAACTGTATAGCTAATCCGGTCTGTCCTCCCTAAACCAGTAGTAATGAATGTGGTCTCTGCAGGCAGAGACAATGTACACTTCCAAAACACATACTCAGGTGTTCTCACCTTGGTTACGCTAGCAAGAGGTGATATTTTTTTAAATAGGAAAATGAATATATTTTGTAGTTGTGTATTCTGTGTCAAAGCACCGATTTTAAATGAATTTCATCACGGTTCCTAGGGGGGGTCTTTATAATTACATGGATAATCTGTCATTTTTGCATTTGAAATTAGATAATATAACTGCTCATAGTTCCTATACAGGTTAGTTATTACCAGTTCTGGTTAAATATCTAGTTACTCAGTTAAGTATCTAGTTATGTAGAATACTTCAGCCTTTTTCTGAGCTGCAATAAGATTGTATAAACACACAAATACATTTCTTTATAGAGAAAAGTGTTCTGATTGATACTCATATTAAAAGAAGTGACAGGAGGCTTTTTCCCAGGATGCTTTTTCTTAAGTTAGGAGCTTCTGTCTAATTATGCGTAAATTATCTAAGTAGGTTCCCAAGTATTTTAGAGAGAGACATTTCTATGCTTGCCAGAAAAATTTCTAGGAGATATAATCAAAAGCAACTTATATCTTGCAGTCTGCAAGATATACATTCCAAATCGTTCCAACAGGAAAAAAAAAAAAAAAAAAAAAAAAAGTTTACAGTCCTGGGAGGAAAGTGTTACATAGTTTGCATTTTAAAGAAAATACTACACTACTGCTGTTTCTTCTGTAGAAATAATAAAAAAGTTATAGAACTTCTTAAGAAACACAGCCAACTTTTTTAATGTTAACTGTTCTGAAGCAAAACTTTGTAGTGAAAGGAAAACTGAACTAAATGACCAACTTGTTAATATTCAAATTTAGAGATTCGGTAACTTAGGATACGTTACTCTGGAAACAGAAGGGTTTTCATTTTGCTCAGTGTTCTTAAGTCCTCCTCTAGGAAGGAGAACTTTCTTTCTTTCTATATGTTCATTGCTGTAACTATAACTATGAATATGCAATGTTTGGTGCATAGGTGAGGGATTCCTTCCCTGTGGTGTCACGGAAGGGATAACAAGAATGATGACGGAGCTGCGTGGATGCTGAGAATAGATTTAGGTCTCCTGCTTCACTCTATGTAAATATGTCTGATGCATTTTTTTTTCCAAAGCTTGAGGCCTGCCAACCTTTACCCTTTTTCATGTTGGCCTGTGGCTATGACTAAAGGTCTGTCAGCCTGCAGTTATATCTTTACCTCTGCAGAATGATGTTTGGTCATCTGGTCACGGTGGTACATTGCTTGTTGGGACAAAAAAAAAACCCTTCCTCTGTTACAACAAAGACAGGTGACTTTTCCCGAATGATTTTTCTGTCTGTATGTTATGAATAAGGTATTAACTTAAGTGGTGATGGTTTCTTTCACTCTCAAAAGCAAGCAAGTATTATGATGCCTGTGAGTTATGATAGATGTTGAGCAAAGGGGAAAGCGAGAGGTGTCAGCTTCTGCCAAAGGGCCTATCTGGACAGGAACTAAGCTGGGGAGAGCCCAGCCCCGATTATGGCTCTTATTTATACCGATCAAAGAACTATGGGTTGGTATGGTTTTATTAGACTATGTCCAGAAAAGTGAAATTTATCTCCATATACAATCCAGCACGGGGCCTTCTCACTGAGAAACTGTAATGAGTTTACGTAATGTTGAGCTGAATAGCTCTGCATTTTCATTCCATTTTGCTTGGAAGTATTATGAGTGGAGGCTCTGTTGCAGGGAATGTGCACGTCTTTTATAAAAGTGCATCTTCAGATGAACTTGACAAATTTAAACTTTTTGGAATGAAGTATCCATGCATAGGTATTTGCCTTATATTTTCTTATTAACAAGAGGGAAGCAGTTGTTCATTGTCGTTCAGTTGTTCAGTTGCTTGAGAAGCAGCTGAAGAAAAACAAAGCTTGTCTGGTGAAGGTGTTGCTAAATGAAATCCTTAGGAGAGTATAGCTGTCCTGTTTTCAGATCAAAGACTTGATAGTTGGCCAGAGAGGATGGGACTTTTTTCATGAACGTGACTTCAGGTGTCACTTTAAAATCAAACCAAAAACCCATTCAAATTTCACTGACTATCGCTCATTAAATAACCTCTTAGAAGTTAGTGGCTAAAATCTCATGATTTTGCCTTTTCTGAGCATCTCGGCCATCCTAGCTCAGATCCGGCTGTGCGCGCACCCCTCTATAAGGGCGGCTGAGCGTTCTGGCCCTGGCTCACGGTTTCAGTGCACCTCGCAGAACTGTGTACAGGCCCTCCCTAATGAGTCGGAGGCTCCTAAGTCCTTTGGCCTACAAACTGGTTTTGTGCAAGGGCTTTGGGGACAGACTGAATCTGGGCATTGGAGCATGAAAGAACCTGTTCTGTCTTCAGTTCCCTCCTGCTGACACTGAAGCCTTATAGAGAAGTGTCTGATTTTGTTGGAGCAAAGCTGAATGCTAGAGAACAAAAAATGTGAATGAAGCTAAGGAGCCAAAGCTTTCTTATTTTGTAATTCAAAGTCATTCTACTTTATCATTCGGTACCAAGCATGTCACTCGGACTCTGCACTGACTGAAGGAAGAGTAATTTGGAGCAAGTTCTTTCTTGTTTAGAAAAAGAAAAAAGGAAGAAGAAGAAAGGAAAGAAACCCCACTGTTTGTAAAACTGATATAAAATTGTCTGTTAATTAGGCCGTAAATGTTAAGCAGGAACAAATTTTTGTGCAGAGCCTTGAAGGGTCTAAATCTCTGAGGATGAGAAAATGGAACTTTATGCAGAAGACAAAAGAAGTGGGGAATACAATGGTGTCAGAGTGACATAGCAGCAGAGGGGAAAAGAAGAGCGGTTTTGGTGGTATAGGTGTGGATTTCAGTGACTAAAAGATCAGAGAGGAAGAATTACAAGTAGGAGAGGTGAAAGATGGCTACCGTAATGTGAGAGAGTTGATTAGCGTTGATGAAAGCAAATAACTTGTAGAGAACATTATAGAAGAATTGGCAGACCCTAGTTATTAGCCGAGGAAGCGGAAGAGTCAGAGATGTTGAATTTGACACCTTATCAATTGAAGTAGAAGTAGATTTAAAAAAAACCCCACCAATTAGAGAGTGAAAAGAGGAAGGAATTGATGCTGGGCTCATGAACAGCCCTGATAGGGGTTACACTAATGAAGCAATTGGAAAGGTAGTATGGAGAGGACAGGATCCCAGAAGGATTCAAGGAAAGAACGATAAGGAAAAAAAGTGACTGCTTCAAAACCAGCAGGTAGAATAAACTGGAAGAAAAGGAGAGAGACAATATTGACTTTGTATATCAGATTAAATCTCCTCACACAGTACTTGTATCCCGATTTCAAGGCTTAATGAGCAGGCCTGTATAGGCATATAGGTAGCTTTGTATCAGTTCCGTATGCAAAGCTGCCTGTGTGCCAAAACACGCAGTTCTGCAAGGGTGATGCATAGCCCAAACTCTTCAGCTCAAGAGAAACCGTCCTCTCCTAGCTTTTGGCATAGGAGTGAGGTTGGGTCATGGCATCTGACATTTGTCTGCTGGAACGGTCTTTTGGAGACAGTGCAGGTGATGTACTTTGGAAAGCCCTGGAAGTGCTGTAGTATACATTGAAGCTGAAAGCTTCAAATGGCTCCTTTTTAATGCCCTTGAACTGCGTCCATATGTCCCTCAACGGAGAGGAGTGTTTAACTAGGACTGTGTAGGCTTGGGCACACAAGTCAGTTTGAAAAGCCACAAAAACGGTTTAGAGGTGAAAGGCTGGATTTTGAAGAGTCGTTGAACTAAATTTAAAACTGACTGAACCCATCTCATAGGACGCTGTCAAAATGATGAAGAATATTTTGAAATTTACTGGTAGAGATGATGATGATGATGATAAATTCCTCCAGGGGGCTGTGGAAGTATTTTACGTTGCTTTTGAGGGATCACGTGTTCATGAGGGATGAGTTGGCTGCAAACTGGAGGCAGAGGACATGGGAAATAGAGAGTTCGAGGCTTAGCTGCAGTTAATGGAGGATGTGTTAATTTGATTCAAGAGCATATTAATATTTAGCTGTTGTACATACTAAAATAAGCTGCTGCATTGGGGACTAAGTCTGGTGGATTTTGATTTGGGCAAAATATATGAGAACATGCCTGTAGTCAGAAGAATAAGAAAAGTGATTTCATTGTAGAAAGAAAATGCACTGATGTCCAGTTAATTCTTACAGAGAAAAGAAAAAACCTTTACCAAATAGCATAATTAATCTATCGTTTGTTCTTCTTCGGAGATTTGTCTTTTTGGGGGGGGGAGGGAGAGGATGTTAGGAATTTATTAACCTCTTTTGGAAAACTAACAGACTTAAGCAAGATGTGTTCCTGCTACCTTGCCATAGAGATACTTGCATATGGCATTTTTTTTCATTTTTTTTTTTACTGTGACATGAAAATATGCTCCAAGTTGATGTGCTCCTGCTGCTTATTTCTCACTCTAAGTTAAAAGATTTTATTTGTTATGTCATAACAGTAACAAGGTGTGAAATGTGGTGTTGCAAATAAAGGAGCATAAATGGGAGGCAATTTCTTTTTTAATACTGAAATTGTGTGAAAACAGTTTTAGATTTAAGTGTATTATATTCAGTGTGTATAGTGTATATAGTTATCGTCTGTGTGTGTGTGTATACACATTATATATTATAAAAGTACTCCTTACTACCAAATGATCTCTGTAGGGCACTGGTAGGATTACTCACTTTAAAACTGTAGCTTTTCATGTTCTTCCGAATGGTTTGTAGTATGGGAAGCCTATATACTTTCAGCTGCTTAGCAAGTTGTAGAAGACTTTTCGTGATTAATATTGATTGATTTTTGCATATTACTGCAAAAAAAACCCCATCTTACTTTGAAAATTTATGGTGTTTACTGCCCAGAATTGAGGTCCAGAGAGGAGACTTCGAAGTCTTTAGAATTTTTAGACCTAATTATATGAAGGTTTTTAGTATCACCAGGAAACCTCGTGTAATTAAGAGTCACACCGTTAAGTCTTTTTTTTCTGGAATTTTGGAAAGAATATCATATGGCAGCATTATGCATGACACTCTGATGTCATCTTGTCTTCAGTCAGCTTTTTATTTTTCTAAAATAGAAATTACTAAAATGCTACAGGAAAGATAATCAAAGTGGTAATTCCTCTGGCTGGACATACATCCTTCGAAATGGTTGTCTTGTGTGAAACAGACTTAGAGTGTCATGCAAAGACTCTGTATGTGTCTGTATAAAAAAAGTTTGTATACTGTTGTTACAGTAGTGCTTCTGACAGTGGCATCTTGAAGTGTTCCTGCAGCCTTTGTGCTGGAGGAGATGGAAGTGGCACCGGGAAAAGATTTTGCTGCTGTGATTTCTCTCACCTTCTTCAGCCTATGTATTTATTTATTTCACTGCTTCTTGAGAACGTGCAGTCAAGGTAACAGTTTAGACGAAGCTTTTTTTGTTGTTGTCTGAAGATGTAACTGCAGATCACCTTAAGCTATCGTAAATCAGGACTGCTGCGCTCCCATGGCTTCCCGCTCTCCTCGGCGCAGTCCCTCCCTTGTGCTGGCGCTGAGGCTTGTGCTGCTGAGTGCTTTCTCAGCAGCTTTTGCTTCTTCAGTTATCAGTCATACTGTCTTTCCAGTTGTCTGGCAGCTGAGTCATATGTGCCAATGCTGGCATAAGAAGTGGGTGGGAACACACACTGGGAAGCAGTCAGGGATATGGCAATCTCAAATTGATTTAAGGTAGTTCGGAACCTCGTCCTATGTCTTTAGAGCCCTGTTTGGGCTTGGTAGGCTCTGGTTTTGCGGATGTAACTGTCCTGATACAATACTTCTTACTATGCTTTATTTACTATGCAGATTGCGTAGCAGATTCGGTTACACCATCAGAAAGTCTAGGACAGCTCATTTGATTTGAGAAACTGCTTGAAGCTAAGGCTGATATAACCTGCGTCTCCACTAGATGGAGTTGCTGGTATAGCTGTGCAAGGATCGCCGGAAAAGAAGACACTTTGGAGTGTGTAGACAGGGCCTTGGGCGTAAGTGCGAAAGAGAACTTGAAGGTTTGAATTCTAATCTTGCTTTCTGCAGTGAAAAGTCACGTGTATATCCACTTAGTTCAAAAGGGTTACACTGGTGTAATCTCGCACAAAATTAAGCAGACCAATCTGTCAGACCTCCCTCTTCACCATTCTCTTCCTGCTTTCCCTGTTAGTGGGATGAACATTGCTTTCTACAGAACAGCCAGATACTGTAAGCTGGGAAAGTAAGACCTAATATGGAACATACATCTTCTGTTTGGAAGTGTCTCAAACCCTCTCAGAGCTAAACATTTTTTTTTCTTGCATACATGGCTGGAATAGGGGCTCTTAGCTTCTGTTGTTGTGGAAAGTCTGGATAGTTTGTGTTGAGTGCTTATGAAATATGTAGTTAAGTGATGCTGAAAAGGTTAATCGGTATAGCATCTTTGTAGATATTGGGTATAAAATGCTGGAGAAGTCAATGGACATAACATAGTGCTTAACAGAAAAAGGAAATTAGTAATTCTTATTTGCCTGAGGTGAGTGCAAGTATCTGTAATGTCTTGATCTTCATGCAAAGACCTAGTAAAGAAAAACAGTCTTAAAAAAAAAAACTTTAAAATAGAAATGGGGATTTTTCATGACAAGAAAATATCACTAGAACAATGACCTATCTCCCATTATTTGAAAAGAATGGAGTTTTTGTTTTTTTTTTTTTTTTTTGACAAAACATGTTATTTAAAAGTATCAATGTTATTCCCTTGCTTGTAAAAATTATCATAATATATATGTAAGGAGGTGGGGTGGTATATGGCCTGAGGAAGGCAAAGATGATAATGATTGTTAATAACTTGTCAAAATATGTTAATGAAACATTTTATTTTTGAGTTTGCAATATGATTCTTTTTCTGTCAGGGGATTATTTTATCATATGAAGTTAGCAAAGAATATTCAGAGAAAGGACCATACTATTCCTAACTCTTTATCACTTGTCAGAGTTATTTTTGTATCGCATCAACCATTTATAAAGTGCAGAAGAAAGCATATTCTTCAGCGGCTTAATGTAAGATGCAGTTGTGACTTGTTAAAATGCCTGAAGTCTGGTATGATCATAGTCTATATGATCTCTATAATGCTGTACATATTCTGTAAGTATAACAGTAACAGTATAACCTGTTAGTATTAGAAGTCACACATCCTAAACCTCTGCTCTTGAATCTCCCTTTGAATTATATCTTAAGGTCTGTTTTTAAAAAAAAAAAAAAAAAAAAAAAAAAAAAAAAAAAAAAAAAAAAAAGCTTGTCTAGATACACAGCACTTTGTTAATATGTTCTTTGTATTTAGCTGCAGTTTTCCCTGGGACTTTGAAGAGTACCTGGATGGGAATGTTGTAGCATGACAGTAGTCTGTGTTCTGGAGGGTCTTGCATTTGTCACATTAAGAAATGCTAAAGATATCAAATAAAAATGTGGTTAAAAGATATTTCTTACTGTGTTTTCTGTATCCTTCTTAAAACTTTAGTTCAGACATTAATGAAACAGATGGAAGGAATCTCATAGGAGAGGGAAGAGTCAAGTAATATTATCAAGCCCTTTGGAAAGGAAATAAGACTTTTGGTCAAGGTACAGAAAAAAGCCCTTGAGAGGCAAGAGGCTTTGGGCTGAAAAGCCTTCTGTGTTCTGAAAGGGACTCCGTGATTCTTTAGGAGATGTGATTTATGATTAGGGAGGAACAAGTACAGAGTGTTGTAGCTACTAGTAGAGGACAAAATTCAACTCAGAAGTTCAAGACAGAGCTGTGTGGTTTTCCAGTGCAGAGAGCTTTGTTGCATCTGTGCAACAATATCACCACTTAGGGGAAAATCTTGACTGAGAAAAGATAATTGGAATTAAATGCCAAGGTAATTTGTTAATCAACAAAATACAAAGAGTAAGGGCTTATTGAAGGATCAACATGAATAATTGGTAGGGCACATCAGTCTAAACACAAGGCTACTGCTGAGAGAAATCTGAGGTATGAAGTGGTGTGTGGTCTTGCGAGCGATCTCTTTAAGATCTTACTAGTTGTAACTGACGTTAATTGGAAACCTTACCAATAATATCGACAACTAATGAAGGGGTAAAATATAATTCAGTTACTGAATGCAGGATCTCGGATCTGAAGATCTAACCGTGTCTTTTGAGGAGCTCTGGAAACTGATGATCTTTAAGGTCAGCCATAGTGATACAGGCACTGTGCTTGAGGATAGAAGGTCGGGTTATGTTTACAGCGATTCGTGTACCACTGGCAAATCCAGGATGGCGCGTGCTGTACGTATAGCCAGAACTTGGATTATAGTTAAGAGTGATGGATTGGGTTTGTTAGAGATACTTGTGTATACAGGATGTGGCTTAAAAGAAGTGACACGGATTTTATTTCCGTGAGCTAAAGCACATTTTATTACGTTTTTCCTTTTTAGACAAAATGACAAGTTATCATTTGAAGGGATTAAATTTGGTAAGGACTTCAAGTGATGCACGGGAAAGTAATGTATTACATCAAGCTAAAGAATTCTTGTTTTTTTTCTAGGTCTCTTTTAGTATGTTTGTGTAAGTGCATGTGTGTAGATAATTTGTACAGTAAAAGCATTGATGCTGATGTTTTAGTAAGATGAATATAAAAATATAGGGTGCAGAACATTTTTCTTAGAGATGTGTGGAAACTGAAGATAAGAGCAATGAGAAATTTACTTCACAATTTATTAGAGTAAATTTTAAAAGTATTTGTTCAGCACCTTGTCTTTAAGAATCTGTGTTTTATCCCTTTTGTTTTATGTCGTCTTAGCTATAAAACAGTGCAATAGACGGAAGAAATTTTGCTTGACCGTCGTCGTGTTCCAGAACTTCACTTTTGAAAATTAGATGGACATACAGAGTTCCAAACGGTTTGGCCAGGAAGCATGCTGCCTTTGATTCTGGCATAATGTAGGATGAGTGGGTTATCTACCTCCTTACGTAACGTATTTGTTTTTCATTAAACATTCTGATAAGGTCTTATTACAGTACCATGTATAATTTATCATGTTTCATATGAAAATGAGCAGAAGGGAAAATTCTATCAGCTTATGGCAATTCCAGAATAACAGGCTTTCTGTGCTAGGGAGGAGGGAGAAAGAAAGAAAGAAGAAAAAAGCCACAGAAGAGAAGGATGACATACTCCTGTCAGAACAGGAGACTGCTTAAGGTGGAGAGAAAGAATGAGAAAAGGAGAAAGGGCGTAGGGAGAATTCATTTCTCCTCCTCGCTCTCTCTTGCTCTGTGGGTTGGTTTTTTTTCCTTCTTTGTGATAAAGTAGTTTGTGCTGTTCTATAGCTGTGCTGTTATAGTAGATCAGTCCACGATAAACTGTAAAGCATGGATGTTTCCTAAGCCAAAAACCAGTCCCTGTATTGTAAGTTTGTGCACTAATTATTTCACTGTTAACTGCCGAGTTCAAATTATGTTGGTCTTGTTACACTGACTGCTTTTGAGAAAGAAAATTATGTAATAATGGATACTATTGGAAAATGTTTGATTTTTCCCTGAAGATGACTTCAGTGGACCTAAATCAGTCCCTGAAGTTTCTGTGGGTGCAGGTAGGTACGCACATGCATAAAATGCCAAGGAATTATTACTTTTAATGCAGAGCCTGAGTTGCAGTGACGTGTTTCGTGTCTGTTTGCACTTAAGCAGGAGTTTTTATTTGTTTTTAAAGGAAGTCTTCAATATCAAATCAGTTATATTGTTGATGACGAAGACCTCTATTGTACGCGAGTTATTTATTATCATTAACGTTAAACTTTTGTTACAATATGTTTGTTTGTAAAAGTTAGTTGTCCTGTAAAATTGGCAATTTTAAAATCTTCTGCAAAGTCTTTTTAAAAGGACCCCCTTCAAAACCTCAGGTGTTGCTCTGAGGTTTGACCTTCTTTCCTGATGCATTAGTAGTTCATTCATTTGTCAAATACTAATTAAAAACAGTAGTATCTTTTGTTATACTGAAGTAGTATCTAGGAAAAAAGGAGACCTGTAATACTGGACCTCAAGGACAAGCTATAATATAAATTATTTGATTTGCAGGTCACATCCTACTTTATTACATAAAGACTAACTAGATCTACTAATGAATAATTATTACTCCATAAAAGAAAGAAAGAAAAAGTCTGCAAGAGCGGAATACTAATTTGAGGTATCACTCTCAAAGTAAAAAGTAAACATTAAATTCTAAAAATTACAAATGTAATTTGTCCATGTGACCTGATAGGGCATTCTTTTATAATAGATTGACTAACTGTCAAATACATTTGTAATTTTAGATGACATTGGTTTTAGAGTAATTTTAAGATACAGTCTTTATTCAAGCCTCCATCTCCCCTGCACCACCCCCACAGTAAAGGAAAACCAGGAAAAACATAACATTTATTTCATTCCTAGCATCTCTGCTGCAGTGGTTACACCGATATTTTACACTTTCTCTGTAATTTTTTATAGGTTTCTCTAGGAAACAAGATAGTGAATGCCTTACAGATAAAAAAAAATAATAATAATAATAATAATAATCTGTGTTTTAAAATAAGCTTATTTACTGCTAGCACTTTTTTTTTGCTGGAATCCTCTTGACTAGCCAAGATTATTTTTCCTTTTCCCACTTTGTGCTTCATAGTTTTGTTCTTAGAAGGGGAAAGACCTTTTCACATCAGGTGTGGGTCCTAGCGGGGGGGTGGTGGTGGAGGGGTGGGGGTGTGTGTGAGCGAGTGTATGCGTGCGTACGGAACCGGAGCAGGCTCTCGGTCCCAGCTGGGCAGTGACATTAATTGCCCAAATCTCGTGGACGCCTGTGATGCGGTGCGCTCACTTTCTCTCCTTCCGTATCCTCTCCAGGGATTTTTAAAATGCAGTATTTGAATTTTGGTGAGTGGTAAAGACCCTGCCCTAGGACCCATTTGACAAATGAGAAGCCGTGCAGCATCAGCACCAGCCGACTGAGCTTCACGGAGTCAATCTCTCTCTCTCTCCTAGTCAGCAGCTACTGTTGTGAGACAAGCTTCAGCTCCCTCTGTCATTGAGGAAGTTCCATTTGCTCATCAATAGGCTGCAGGCTGTGTCGTCTTTTTTTCCCTCTCTGTTAAAAATTTGTAGTTTAAATCTACCAAGTTGCCTTAGCTGACAAATGAATGTAGGGATCTAGCGCTGGAGGGAAAGAAAAAAAAAAAAAAAAGACGTTGAAGAAAAACTGTTTCTTACTTAAATAATCAGGAGAAAAAAAAGCTGTAGTGACAAGATAGGGCAAACGTGCTTGCATGCAAGCCCCCTCACTTGCTCTACGTAGACTTCAGAGCAACACCATGCAGCATCCCCTTACGGGTGCAACCTGCGTGGCACTGCCGAATGTGGGCATGTGTCCCCAGCTCTCCTGTGCCTTGACTTTTATGTACTTACAGCAGGTAAGTTTGCTTAACTTTCTCTATATTGCCTGCTTTGTCAGCGTCGTTTGGGGGATTTGTAATCTCGGAAGGTATTTTTTGTATGAATAGATGGTATAAATGTCTCCTCCTGTTTGGGGTGAATATTGTCTCTGCATTTAGGAATGGTGAGAGTGAGTAGAAAATCTGTTTTAGCAGAACATCAAGCATTTGCATAGCTATTAATTTTTTTTTCAATATCTTTATTGATGCTGTTTATAGATGTTTAACATAGTACCTTGACTGTGTTTCTTGGGGATACTGTAGCAGAGTTTCAGCCATAAAGGATGGCTCTTTATTCACTTGCAGGCATAAATTATACTTCTAATATAAATGCACCAATGGCAGTTCTGTTTAAGCCTTCTTTGAAGACAGGAATTTAAATCTTTGCTGAAACATGCTGCTGATTAAAATCAAAAGGATTTTAATCAGAAAAAGGAATGATTTGTAAAGCTGTATCTGTGCAGAATTAAAATACTTACATCACTGGAGTAAATTGAAATGGCTTTAAAGAGATGTTCTGAAATCAGGAAAACAATACCAATTTCTAGTCCATTTAAAAGATTTTTATTTTTTTTAATTCATGGGCATCGTGTGTGTGTGTATGTGTGTGTGTGTATATATATATATATATATATGTATATATATATATATAAAAAAAATATATGTAGCTAAAGTATTCCCTCACCCTTCCCCCCACCCAGTTATTTGCTAGTTGATAACCTTTCTCTGTTGTAACATAAATTATTAGATAATGGAGTATTATTATTTAAAGAATTCTGGTGTCATCACTGTATATTACAATTGTATGTAAGTGTGTGTGTGTGTATATGTGTGTGTGTGTATATATATATTTATTTATTTAATGCAGTCCACTGTTACAGAGGGTCATCCAGTAGGCATGTAGAGCCAAGACTGAAACATGTTATCATGCAGCAATGATCAGTCCTGTTTATTCTGTTACTTTCTGCTGAAACTTCAGA
Organism: Rhea pennata; assembly: GCF_028389875.1. Classification (NCBI taxonomy): domain Eukaryota; kingdom Metazoa; phylum Chordata; class Aves; order Rheiformes; family Rheidae; genus Rhea; species Rhea pennata. The sequence goes on from NC_084677.1 coordinate 5,336,734, forward strand.
AAAAAGAAATCCTTGTGCCTACTGTAACATCTTGAGGAATAAAACGTAGGGGCATTTGACTGTGAACTCTTCTAACTTCCACTACAATAGTTTATATACATATTGACTTCCATGAGACAGTCAGTAACTTTTATTTCTGTATTTACAAATGCCTGAAAGGTTTTCTTTTCTTACAGTGCAATATTTTCTTTAGTATATTTTGTTCCGTTTTGTTAAATGAAGTAAAAGGAAGGGATATTTTTGTTTCAGAATATTTGCTTTTCATTTATTGAAACAAAACTCAATTATTTGAAGGATATAAACGCTTCTGTAGCTTTTTTCTTGTAGTATAATATAAACCATTTCTGACTTACGGAGTGCATAATATAAGATTCTTGTTTATGCTCTAAATTATACATGTATGTAGGAGAGATTAATGTGTCCACAATTAAAATTTACATCAGATGATTTTGATGTATTTAGTATTTAAATGATTTGCTTGCTGCTATTAAAATGTATGTTGTTAGTAGTTTTATGTACTGGATTCATTTTGGAAATGGCTTTTAGGGATCAATGTTAATTTTCCAGTGCGATTTGTGCAGTTACTGGTTGTATATAAAATGTCCCAAATCGCCTGTTTTGGTGTGATTGTTCCGGCGAGTTTGCGAACCGCTTTGAGCGGTAGCGACGGTGCTCTCGAAAGGGACCGAGTGCAGCGGGGTGAGAGGTCAGCGCGGCCGCCCCGCGCCGGGAGCCCCCGCCGGCGGCGCAGGGCCGCGGCCGGCGCGGTCCCGCGCCTTCCGCTGCGTGAGCTGCTGCCGTGACGTTATGCAAACGCCTCTCTGGTAGGGTGCTGCTCCGAGACTGAAGGAACTGTGCGACCGTAATGACTGCTTTAAACCAGCGAATTCAGTTGCATCTATTCTATTTGAGAGAAACATGAGAAGTGATTGCTAATGCCCTTTTACAAAGTGCTGTAGCTAGAAGATAAATTCTTAACTCTTTAAGTGGATTAACTGCTACACTGAAAATATGCCCTTTTTATTAAAGGGTTAGTTTTATAGTCTGGTTAATGCTAGTGTCAGTTTAGTAGCATTCTGCCTCTACTAGTCAGAGTTATATAAGAGTAAAAGGTCTTCTGAATTCCTGGTGGTAACTGTGTCAGATTCAAAATAAGGTGCATGTTGCTTATTTTGAACATTAGTTGACATTTTACTTATTCAGTATTCCTAGACAGTCAGGTAATTATCGTCATTATTCAGATACGGTTTATTTTTTGTTGTATTTGATTTTTAGAAATAATATGTAACTTTTTCTCCAAAAATTAGATGGAAGTACTATGGTGACATTGTCTGTAAAGCTAACGTGTAGCATTGTTCTGGTTTTAAATAGGGAAGGCTCAGAAATCTTTATATTTAAGAAAAGTCAGTGAACTTTGACCGTGGTAGTCTATTTGTCTTTTTTCCCCGTATCTAATAATCTCTAGGAACCCTGCAAATATAACTATGTATTTTGTATGTCTGCTATAATTATAATTATTTCAGTGAAAGTGTGTGTGTATATATATGTGTATGTGTATATATATATATATATATATATTTTTTTTTTTTTTCCCCCACACCCATATAAAGTTGCTTATTGAGCTTACTTCTGGTAGCCTGAAAGCTTTTTCTGGCAACTTAGTAACCAGTGATTCCCTGCCTATGAACAATATAGAGACATTACGTGAATCACTTCAGTACAGACTTCTTTTCTTTTTTCTTTCTTTTTTTTTTCCTTTCTCAAAAATATACTTCAGAGTGTACCTCCTTTAAAATGAATTTCCCTTCCTGAAAGACTATAAAAGGCATTATATTCTTCTCAAGATGGGCACACTGGTTTTCCTGTCAGCAAATGGGTATGTAGCCATGAGGATGGCTGTTTTCTGTGGAGCTATATTAATCACTTGGGAAAATCTGTGTTTGGTTTCAAATTGGTTATTGTTTATTTGCTAAACTGACACCGCTTTGTCAATTTGTTTGGTATGAATTAATAAATTCTTTTCCACAGTGTGCGCACAGAAGTGCTCTACTTCTTTATCCACTGTTAGAAACTATGTATTTGCTGTGATATCTTTGAGTTTATGCACATACATCAAGTTTTGAGAGCTATGTGAGGAACTGAAATTGTTTTTAAGCAGTTTGTCTGTGCATGCAGGATAGTATACTTAAAAATATTTAAAGCTTAGCTATGGCAACACTAAAGTTAAAAATAACAGTGCAGAGGCCTAGTTCACAGTTTGGATTAACTGTCAACAGAATTTTCATTTGAAGGGGGGAAAAAAAAACAAATCAAGAAACCTAAAGGATATTTCTAAGTTAGGTAAATGTTTGGAATTGTCTGTAACAATCTAGAAGCATCTTAGTAAGAGAACGTCCAACTTTTGAAAACCATTTCTGGATTTCTAACAACATCAAGAGCAAAATGTCCGTATCGGTGGCAGCAGTGAGCAAAGGCTTTGATTTGAGAGTTCTTGTTGGTCTGTTATATAATACGAACCATTACGAAATCCGTAGATAAATACGTAGGATACGTGGAGTTAGAATTTTACATAGGGTAAAGGAACTCAGACTGGCAGTGCAACCTTTCGTTTTATAATATTTTAGGGTCGAAACGGCTAAATACGTCTCTTTTTGTCTTCTCCTCCCTTAATAAGACGTATCAACAGGGGAAGTAATTCCTGGCCTCGGGTTTGTATCAAATGCTGCTGCAAAGTAATTTTTATAGTAGAAAATTGACTCCCTGTAAATTGGCATTTAGATTGTATTAATGGAGGCTTAGTTCTCTTAACTGATGTGTCCCTATGCTATGTTACGTTTTTGAGAGGACATAGAATTATGTAGTTGATATGGGCATAGAGATATTTAGTTGGTGATTTCTGAGTGAAGTAACTAAGTCAACAGTTAAAACATCACATAACATTCCATGTCACTGTGGTGCTGTCAGTATTTTAAAATTGGTATTTGCTTTCTGTTTAATGGTGATACATATGGTTTGTTTTAAATAGTGAAGTGGTTTGTACAAAGGGTAATTCCTCTTAAATGGAGCAATTGCTCATAGTGGACATCCACAGATCGAAAAGAATTGAACTGAAACTTCAATATCAACCTTTTCTGTCTCTAACAAGAAAGTAGTTCACAGCAGAGCTCTCCTATCAAAGACTTAAAAAAAAAAAAAGCCTACCACGAAAACTAAAACAAAACCCAACAAACCCTCCATCTCTACCCCAGCTATTCCGTTAGTGCTTACATGGTAAATTAGTGTAATTTTATTTAGGCCTTAAGCATTATGACTATGGAGAAAAGCTGAATTCCCCACTCAGTTACTTATGTCATGCTTCTGGATCTGATGATTTATAGGAGTCTGAAGGACTTTTTATCACGTTCTTTCTTCATGGCTTAATTCAAAGTTGATTTATTTGATAGCATTTGCAATTGATGTAGTCAATAGTGTCAATAATGGAGAAAGGATTAGAGCAGATTGTCTTTGTGTTTAAACTGTATAAGGAATTAAAATGGATGAATAATTTCTGGAAGGAGTTTACCATTTGATAGCAAGTGAGCATATTAATTGCTGAATGGCACTGTTGCAGTTACAGTATGCATCTTTTATGTTTTATATCTTAGTGGGTCTTCAAAGGATCAGGTGTTAGTTGATTACAGTAAGTGATGTTTCTCATGACATCGTTATTTAAAACCGTATCTTTTGTCATGAAAACGTTGACATTCTTTAACCAAGTCTGTTTATATCACTTACTTGCTCTATGGCTGTCTTCTAAAATTATTTAATGTGACTTTAGCTCATGAAAATTTTAAGCATCTGTTAGCTTACAAATTGGAGTCTTTGTACGATTTTGTTCTTCAGTTTGCTGAAGAACATGGCAATTTTTACGTGAGAACGTACAACCTCTGCTTATGACTGCGTGAGTGAAAAGAAGTCCGCGTTACTAATGCTCACTCGCCATCTGTTTTTCTTACAGCTGGGCCTTGAATAATTGTCCAGTAGCTGATGGACTGAGGGTAGGCAATCTTTCCAGGGCTTTCTGATTCATTTAAGCAGCTACACTGCCCCAAGAGAAACATAGTCCTTGTTTATTCATATGTGTAGGGAACCCCTCCCACCCACCCACACACACACTTGGTCAGATAAATCATAGTATCCTGTTAGGAAAAAAAGGAGTTAGCCTGCTACGAGCAATATCGTGTTGACACGTTTGCACCTAAGGGGGCAGTGTGGCACTCTTGCGAAATTTAGTATATGAATGAAACAGACCTCAAAAGGTGCGAGTGTAATTGTACTGTTAACACAGAAGTAAGGAGTGATGTCTTGATGTGCTGTTTACCTTAATTAGGGAAAATAAGATCATTTGGTATTCACCGATAACTATCGAAGCTGGTACTTGAAACTCCACCCCTCGATTCCAGGGAAATTTCGGTGTTTACATATCTTTGTTTCACAAGAGCAGTTTCATTGTTTTCCAGAGACTAATGAGAAGTGGCTTCGAGATCAAGTGCCACGTTCTCCCTCGGAATAAAAGCTAGTTTGGGCGTTTGACTGCTGCCTTGTCAAACAAGGTCAGTCTCCTCTCACAGTAGCCAGAGGAGGTGCTTTACTGAAGTACCCCCCTCTTTAAATACTTGAAGACACACACCAAAAAAAAAAAAAAAAAAAAAAAAAACCCACCTCACACTCAGTTAAGGAGGTTACTGGCTGCTTTGGAAGATAAGAGCAAGAGCAGACGGAAAGGAGGCAGAGGCAGGTGAATATCTTTGACTTAGAATCATTATTTTTATTACTGGGCTCTTCGAGTATTTTAAATGGTTTGGGTGAAAAGCGCTGTCTGGATTTTCTGTTGTGTCAGCTATTTCTAAGTTGTTACTATGCATTGGTATTTGCTAGAAGTGTATATTGATGGGTCTTTGCTGAAAAAGTATGTGCTCTAGTACTTTTTTTACCGAGGAAAGTGTGCATCGGTTATCCAAGCGGGAGTTTTTCTCAGCACAACTAGTATCTATTTCGTTTAGTCTATTTACATTTCTTGACAGTATCCGTGGATTATCGGACTATAAAGTTGTTTGTTTTTTCAGTGTGTGCATTTCTGAGTTTGGCAAATAAAGGCTATCATCGTGTTAATTATGTTTAAAATATTTTTGAAATCTTCCATAGGTGATGTAAATGAAAGGAAGCGATAAAACCATGACATTAGAATTTGTCAGCGTGCTTCACAGAGCTAGAGTGTTAGTGGAAAGAAGTTGTCAACACCCTCCGAGATCCTTCAAGCTTTTCTGCCTTTTAAAGGTGTACGTGTGATTGATTTATTAGTTTTAAAGTGCGGTCTGTAATACATGAGCTCTCCAGAGGAACTCTTGTCATTCCTTTGCTAGCGTTGCTCATTTACCTCCGAGTTGTCTAGTGCGGAGCCATTGACGACTCTTACATTTTGCTTCCCCTCCTACTCTGTCAGTGCAGCAGCCCAGTGAATTCAGTTAGGGAAAACAGCCTATCTAATGTTTTCGGTGTCCTGACTGGCTGTAGTTGGGCCTTTGCTCTTTTGCACTATAGCAGGCGCCAGCTGTGGAGAGATCTCACCGTGTTTTGATCCTGCTCTTTCTGGTTGTGTTGAACACGTGCAGAATCAAAATTAGATGCTGTAGTAAGAACTAGCATAGTCAGTGGGTTACTTCTTGTTCACAGTGAGGCAGTGATTTTTCTCTGGGTACGGAAAGAAAGTGCGTGTTACTTCAGAATTGAGATACTTAAGATGTTCCGATACTCAAGAATAAGAACGCAAGTGCTTTCATCTCGGAGCATTTTTTTAAATTTAACTTTTGACCACTTATCATCAAAATCAACCAAAAATTGTTGATCTTTCTGTCTTTAGCATCTTAACTATGTCTTGTTTTATTACTGTGCATAAATTCAACAGGGTCTTTTCCTACATACTTGTGAGAGTAGTAATATGCTTATTTAGAGTTATGATATACCTTTCCTCAACTTCTAATTGAAATACACTAATTATTATTACTGTGTAGTTTTGAAAGCTATTTCTTGGTTTTGCTTCTCCCACCCTGTTCTTTTATAACTGTTCTTATGTTCTTTTCTGTGGCAAGTTAACCTTTTATAAAATAAGTAGTCAATTACACACGTTGGTTATGGGCTTGAAAGTTTCTTTGCTTTGAAACAAGGAAGTTTAAAAACAAGTTTTAAAATGTAAGTGTAGGTTTTCATGTTAATAAAAATAAGACAATGCAAATTTAAAATGCTTGTTTGAAACAGGTTCTGTAAACCCTGTGTGTGCGGGTGGGAGGGGGAATAGAGAAAACTGCTAGAAGTTCTCCCAAAGAATATGATCTTTTCAAAAAAGAGTTAGTGTGAAAATTTGGGGCTGAGGAGCCAGGAAACGCATGTATTTGATGGGTGTCCTCTCGTTTCATAAGCTTTTTTTTTTTTTTTTTTTCCCTCTTGTCATGTATTAGTCCTATCTCTGGGATGTTACATGGCTGCATAGCTCAATTAATGCTCTATGGCAGGAGGAGGAAAAAAAATGTCTCTCTCTTGTCAGAAGCGAAGTTATTTACTTTCAAAAGCTGACAGAATAGCACTGCAGGGGCTTCATTTATTTCCGTTCAGAATGTCATTATTGTGTAATGCAGAGGGACTTCTGCATGCATTGCAGGCTTACTCTTGTCTTCTTTCTGCTGGATAGCTGCGTAAGTGGAAAATGGCACACTGGAACGTTTCAGTATTCTGGTTTTAGCTTGTTGATGTTTGCACAACTACATTCTGAGAGTCTTAAAAGATTTGGCATTTGGATGACAATAAATTCACTTGTCTATGGTGCTTATGCTTGATACCCATGGAATCGTACTCTGGCCTACGTGCAAGACTGATTGTATCCTTAGCTACCTTCCTGATGCGTGTCGTTTTTCCTGATGGGTGGCATATGGTTTGAGACTACTTTTTCACCATTGCTCTCACTCTGTTGTAGTCGTTTGTATTTTCTCCAAGAGTGGTCCTAAAAGGAGTGCTTTAGTGGGATTGTTTTGTAAAGGCTATTTGCTGTTTAGTCAAATCAACTTTGAAAAAAACGCTCAACAACTTACGTTGTTTTGCCTGTACTTAAGGGGTAAGATAAATTGTTTTCATATCCCCCGTCCAAGTTTAAGTTGCTGCAGAAATACAGTTGCGTTCTGAAATGGCAATTCCAATAAGTAGTATTTTTTTCTTTCCCATTATACCATCTCCTCCAGCTCCAGATACCATGCTTATCACACACATATGAAATTACTTGTTGCTCTGTGGAAAGCGTCTTGGAACATCCAAAGAAAAAGACCGATATGGCTCACTTTAGGAGTTCCTTGTGTACGCACATTGCCTTTCTTTCTACCTCCTTTAGGAAAAATATAACTGCTCTTGTGGAAAATGGAGCAGGAATTCAGAGAGGAGTCGCCTTTTCAGTGATAGCTGTATTTTTTTTCTTATTGTTTTTCCTGTGAGATTGACCATACTTTTTTTTTTTTAGTGTTTGCAGTGTATTTATAGGTAAAAGTGGCAAATGAAAGATTTTAAAAATTGAGATTACCTTGATTAGTAGTATATTTTGTTTAAACATAACCCATCTTTGAATGAAGGCAAGAGAGTTCTGCTTCTAAACAGGCTTGCTTTCTTCTTTCTTTCTCTCTTTTTCTTTCTTTGCAGACGTGAAATCCAATAAATTTCTATTGCAGTTGCTGGGCTTCGGGGAGAAAAAGGAAAGGAAAAGTACAAAGCTATTGGGAAGCGTCAAATACAGAGAATGATGAAGTACATTTCATAGCAGCCAATTCCAAACCCAAAATCCCTGTTGTGCAGGAAGGCTTTCCAATTCGCACAGGATATTCAGCCATTGCACAGCACAGTATTAATGATTTATACACACCGCACCACTGCTTTTGTTCACTAGCAGAGCCAGGTTGTGTTAATAAAGGAATTTCAGGGAAAAAGGTCCCGGCATGCTGAGTTGTTTTGCTCAGTGTGGTGGATGCTGCCTTCATAAATCAAAAGGATTTAGTGCTTTACAACATTTCAGAGCGTGTGTGTGTGTGTGTTTTAGTCTGATTCACCTAGGAATATTTTCATTTCTTTTCTATAAAGAATGAATGAACTACTGGATGAGATCTATCTCAGCTGTTTTAGGGTTGATTGGTTTGCTTCACAGTGGCGATATGCTTCCATTTGTTTTCCATTTGGTATTTATGCTTTGTGGTGGTGTCTATGGAAATAAGCTAGCATGGTTTTTATTAACATAAAGAGATGCAGATCCCATTATATTCTGTCGTCTTTCTTAGACATAACTAAGTAAAATGTAACGGCAGAATGTGTTTGCGGTAAGCAAAGCAATTTTGTATTCCTTATCTGAAATGAAATATAATCCTCACTAAGGCATTTCTTTTTATCATTTTTAAAATTAGGAGGATTTTTGTTAGCAAAAATACGCCCTTATGTTGTTCTTGCATTAAGTGTGTTTATTTTCACACTTATTTAGGAATTTTCTAATAGCAACCAGGAGAAATGGCTACTTAATTTTGTATTTATTCACATAATTGTTCTTTACAAGTATCGGATCAATACTGAAATAAATTATATAGTTGAAGATAAAGAGCATATGGTTAAGAAAACCTTGAAATTCTCATGTGAAATAGAGAATTAAAGAATGTTATGGGACACTGTCATAGAAAATAAAACACTTGATACTTAAGCAGTCTAAGTCTTTATTTTCCTCTACTCTTTTATAAAAGCATGTGTAAAAATGTGAGATTAATTATAAAGAATTGGTTTTGCAGTTAAAGGGAATACGGCTTTTCGGAGAGGTCTTAATGGTTTCGAATTTCAGAGCAAGTGCGGTGTTTTTAGTCTATTTGGATCATTCAGTTTCATTGATTTATGTAGCTTTTGCTTATAGAAAATGTGACTGCCCTGTCTTGGCTTTGTTGCGGTAGAAAATATGATTGCCTTCGAGTTTTATGAAAGTCAACAATGCGGTAAGCAGTGTTACAGAAGTTAAAGCAGATACTGAGAGGAATTTTTTGTTTGTAGTTCGGTATATAGTCTGAAAGCAGATACAGACTTTCTTTTCTGTTTTTATCAATGGTATAAATATCATGGATTAATATAAGACAGGTGCCCCATAAATGAGGCTTATGTTTATAGTGTACCGTTTTTGTATTTGTTTGTCCTCTTATTATTTGGATGCGTGAGTGTTTCATTGTGTTTAATTATGTCTGTGAGGCACAAGACAACAGTCAACATCTGCTCTATTGTTTCCTTGGTTTACAGATAGCTTTGATGGGTTATTAAACAATCTATTTTTCAAACAGAAAACAGAGAAACAAGCTGCACCCATATTATGTAATTTTGTAAAGGTACATTATGCAATTAGTTGTCTAGTATTTGCACATAATCTTTTATTTGGCTGAATAAATGCTATTCCATTAAAAAAAAGGGGGAAAAAAAGGAAAAAAAAAAAAAGAAAAAAGATGGTCTTAGGCAGTTTTTAGCTAATAGTGAATTTTCAGTTTATCTTATATGGGTTGATTGAACCGTTACTGGGTTAATTTCACCATATATATTATACTGAAATAGTGCTATTGAGTTGTGAATGCTGATACAAAAAAATGGAAATGTTTATTGACTTTCATTTTATTTGTTACTGAAGCAGCTACTGATGAACTCTTACAGATTTTGGAAAAAGTACAAATTTTCTGGAGTTAGTTTTGGGCTAAAGTCTGCATTATTGCCAAAAGATTAACTTGAGAAGGGGATGCTCAGATCGGCTTTACTTCTACAGATCTTGCTCGAGTTAAAACAAGCTCTAGCACTTTCCTACCAAAAAAAGTTTTACTTTGCTAGCGGAAAAGCAGCACTGTAGAACTTGGCTATTTGGATGGATTTCTGTTTGGAAAAGTTTGGTTTTATAATACAGTCTGAATTTTTCTTCTGTTTTAGTGTAGTTGTCAACCTGTGTAATGCTCATCTGTTAGGCTGAATCATTGAAAAATTCTAAACACACAGCATGTTTTTTGCCTTTGTAACAAATCTGAGGAAAAAGGGGGTTTCCAGATAGTAATGAACATATACCAGAGTTAGGCCTTCCTGTAGCATTAATCACTGCAGAAACTCACCTGTTAAAAATGTTTAGAGAAGAGCATTAGGTTGTAGTATTTTCATAGCTATATAGCTCCTACTGTATACAGTTGCAGAGCAAGAGCTGTCCATAGCAGTCTATAGTCTCATATGTGCATTTGAAACCTTTAAAATACTGTTTATGTAACTTGCTTATTTTATGTACATAGGTGTTCCACTGAAACTAAGTTGTTCAGTGTCATTTCAACATGGACTAAACTTCCCCTTGTATATGCAGAAAGATCTGAGTTCAAAGCAGAAACATGCATAATATGCATAGTTATTCCGAAAAGTATGCATCATTAACTCATGCAGGACTGATGTTCCAGGTGCCCGTTTAAATGTCGTTTTGTAAGATGGTATTCAGTGTTTAGCACAGAATGAAAAAATCTCTTTTTGTGTAAGGGCTTATTAGAAACTCTTTGAAAGCGCCCTCTTGCCTATCCGTGTGCATCAGTTGTGAGAGTTTTGAACGTGAGACAGGATTTCAGCTCTGGACGTGCTCCTCAGTGGAGATGGAGTGTTACACACCTAGTTTGACACTCAGGTTTTCCACAAACATGTGACAAATGGAAGCTCGAACAGAATCGAATGAGAAGCTTCTAAGCATGTTTCCTTTCTAAAAGGAAGGAGGGCTAGGAAAACACTCTTTGTATTGAACTTGATCTGTATTTGAAGTGTTTCCAGAAACCGTAGAGGGAGGGAGGGAAAAAAAAAAAAAAAAAAAAAAAAAGGAAAGAAAGAAAATACCCTAGTTTTGTTTTTCTGATGTTTATTGCTGAGTGGTTCAGAAGGGCATGTCTCTCAGGAACTGTTCTCTATAAATAAACATATATGTTTGTATACAGCTAAATAGACTGCACAGGTGTCCTCAAATACGTGCCTAGGAATGGAGCACTCATGAGGCCTTTTTCTCGTGTGCAATACAAAGATGTATTTTGGTGGGAGAGAGAATCGGTATCAAATCTTCTGCTGGGGTAAATCAGCACAGTCTGACTCCCACCAAGGATGTGATCCTTGGCTTTGCTGTAACAGTGCATCATAGAGGTTATGACAGTGATGATGAGAGAAACATATATGTATTTTGCTTTAGGAAAGCTTTAAGTGCTTACTTGCCCTGTTAAAGAGTATGTTTCGCTGTATGAGTGCCATATGAAAGTTGTTACTGTGTGCCCACTTCCGCGGGGGATTGTGCTGTGAAAGTGCTCCGTGGGAACTCTAGGGGAAGGTGGTGTTTTCGGGGCTGTGAAGGAAGCTGAATTGTAAGGGCCAGCATCTGCTTTGTTGTAATGGCTGACACTGTTTGCATAACTTCACCAGGTGTTTGTATTATTTTTACGAATTTTGGATAGTTCCACAAATAGCCAAACAGAGTAGAATAGCGGAGTACTGCAAAGTTTGTTTGCTTCCATTGCTTACACTGTAATACTAGATTACACACAACCTTTAAGAAAGCGGGCTGTGAGGATGACTTACCATTAAGCAAAAATCCCAGGGAATTGTAAAAATCTTTGAAAATACTTTCTATAAAAATTCACTAGTGCCAATTGACTCATTGCTTTTCCTGCAATGTGACAGTTCTGCAGAAGCAGCTGTGTAGCGCTTCTGTTACATGACAATACTAGAGAGAGGTTTCAGTGTCCGCTAACAGGCATTTTGGTTTTCGTTGTTTTTTCTAAGTAGTATTGTGGATTGCATTCTTTCTACTTGAGAACAGATTAGTGTTTAGAAATCTTGAGAACAGGTAAGATGGTCACAATCAAGGAGTTTAAGGATTGGATATTTTCGGGTGTCCGTTTCTGCTTTGTTGCGCCGAGGGTGAGTTGGTCTCGAAAAAGTACGCTCGCTCTTTGCCTTCTTTACTGTAGCAATAAAATCTTACTCATTCAAATGTCTTAAAGACTTCGTGTTGTCTGAAATCAGCTAAAAAAACTGATTTCAATACAAATAGAGATAATCCTCCTCAGTTGTTTTTCCATTAAGCACACGTTTGTGCCAGTTCTTCGCTGGTCCAGTCCAGCGGTGCTGGACCCTGACAGAAGTCAATGGAAATCTAAATGAAGGAGAGATTAAATAGCCCGTTGTGGCTTTATTCTCTCCTAATATAAAAAGGAATGAACCAACAGGCAAAACGTTTTGTTAAGTAGATGACAGGAAGGGCTGTTGAGTTTTGACGTTGATATGACAGTGTTAGGGTTTTCTGTTCTGGAGTGCTTCTTCTGTCCTCTTCAGTTTTTCTGATCAGTAGCAAGGTCCACGTAGGTTTAGATTGTCCTGAGGAAGCTGTTCTGAGAGAGAGTGTTAGCAGTTGAGTACTCAATGTTAGCAGTCTGATCACTCATGATTTCGGTATCCACTATGGCTGCTGTAGAAGTTCACCTTTTTGGGAGAGCAGTTATTTAAGGCTAGAATGTATAGCGGATAAATAGAGTATTCTCTAACAGATTTTGGGAGACCAGAAGAAATATCTGATGCAGTCCTTTAAGGTGAGATCTGTTTATTGTATTGCCAGAAAGTTTTGCCACAGTTTGTTCCAGGCAATTTTCTTCATATGAGATAGTTTGCCTTTGTACCAGCTGCTTGCATGAAGGTGCCCGTGGAGATTGCCCAGGCAGCTCCACTGACACTGGCCTGCCCTCTGCCACAGTGTGAAGTGTTCACAGACCCTCAGAGTGTGGGCAGAAGAGATCTGGCACAGGAAGAAGCAGGTGCCATGTAATGTGTTGGCTGGATAGGTCATGCACAGCAGCTGCCTATGAGACCTAAGACTGCGTTTGGGGGTGGTGGTTGGCCTGCTGAACATGGGATTGAGCATCCTTCCAAACTGTTGCACTAGATGGTGCCTAGAGAGTTGATTTCGGTTGTAGAGTGTCAAAGAAGCTGAGAAAGCTTTCTCAGCTTCCTGGTGTTTGTGTTTGGAGGCAAATTTTGTGCCAGTTGTGCCTTCCAATGCTTTCAGCCAGATCCTGTCTGCCTTTAAAACTATTGGTGATGTCTTGAATAAAGCTGAATCATAGCTTGCATTACATCTGATGTCTTCAGGCCTGAGTGTTTTATCTCCAGAGAATAGGAAGCTTGTCAGATCTGAACTGAAATCCCTTCTGATCCTTTTAAAGACCTGTAGGGTCTTTTTTTTATATTTTTTATTTGGGGGATCAACAAGATTGTTTCTCCAAGGCACCCTGCTCAGTCAGATGACCTTCCCTACGCTGATTTCAGCGACTGGACCATTACACTTGGCATAGTTGGAAGCTTGAATGATGTTGTTTATACAGCCAGGAGACATGATTTAAACTATCTCATGATTCAACATTCACTCTTATTAATATGAACTGTACTGAGTAGCTGTTACTCATCAGAAAGCTTGCGTATTCAAGGGTGAAGTCTTATTGGAAGATCCTCACAGTGATACTCCGCTGTTCCCAGGTGAAGCAAATAAAAAGTGTACTTTGAATAATGAATCCACCTGATAGATGACAGTGACAGGCAGGCAGCTTGTCTACACTGTTCCAGAATGCACTGTTGTTTTCCTAAGGTCCTGCCTCACGCTTGGTGGCGTCAACAGGACAACAGCTATGAACTGTAAGCTGTGAACAGCACTGGTTGAGCGCTGAAGTATTGGCAAAAATTCTGTGCAAAGTGGATGATAATTTGTTACGGCTTTGCTTGGGAGGCATGGATACAGATTTAAAGCCTGTTCCTGATCTACAAGGAAAAATATATTTTGTGTTGCTGGTATTTATTTGCGACTGAGTAAATCCTAAAGGGCAGCCTACTCCTGCGTGTTGGTGAAAAGGTGTATTGCTTGGGCATCTTGTGTTGAGCATATAGAATAATGAATAAATGAGGTGAAGGAAGATATATGAAAGTATGTGGAGTAATGGATATTCTGTGAGATGCGTACGTATTCATTCTTAAAATGTCAGTCTATATATACATAGTACTGCCTGTCACTTATGCCACTGTAAGGTGTGTGTTATTTTTAGTACTGAACTGTGCAAATGTATCGTGGAAAACAAGCATGAGATTTTGAAAGTTTCTGCTACGTGTTTGGTACAGAATTTTCAAAAATGCCCAACTTCAAATAGATTGAAAACTTCTCTCGACTTCTTTTTGAGAAATGGTCAGATAAAGTCAAAAGCAGAAGTCTTTGTAGTGAAAGATAGTTAAATTATCCTGGACGTGGGAAAGAGATTGCCCTGCAGGAAGGCAATAGTGAAAAATACAATTGATTTGGTATGTTACCAACCAGTATGGAACCCTGTAAGAGAAGGAAAGCAACATAGTGCTCGTTAAAGACGCAAAACGCTTAGTCAAAGAATTCACAGCCCTTCTTCTATGTTGGCAGCAAATAGTAATATATGCATGTCAGAGTCAATTTTTTGTAGTTAAAGCAGTTTTTTTCCTCCAGTGCTGCAGCTGACTTAGAGTGATTCAGGAGAGCAGGAGAGAGAGGAATGCCTTTAACAAAAAGAATTGTACAAGGCCGCAGAGATTGAAGGAGCTGCTCTCCCAATGGCTTGCATCACCATGTGTGCTGAACCACTTTTTGTAGCTTTAGAAGGTGATTAGCATTCTCTGTGATTTCTTGCATAGCCTGATGTTGTCCTCCTTCCAAGTTCCATGCCTAGCATTTTAAATAACTGAAGCTCCCAGATTCATCCTGATTTCGTTTTGACAGTAACGCTGACACAAAAATTCATACTTGATTGTGATTCTGAGTCTTTCTAGCTCACATGGAAACACAGAAAAGTCAAACAGTATCTGCAGCTGTTTCTTTTTCAGGGGGTAATGATAATAAGGGTGATGGCAGGCCATCTAAGGGAAGTCCAGCTTTCGAAGTGTTTCTTAACTCCGTCTTTTTCCTGTTTCTCCTTCTGTCATCCATGTATCAGCTATGTAAGTGAATGTGTTTTGTATCTCACTGAATGATAAAAGATTCTGCTAATAGGCTATCAAGAGACAGAGATAGATGTCTGTAACAGTCTAGTCAAGGCAAGAACTGAAGGTTTTCTAAGAAAAAAGCAGGCAAAAATCCATTCCTTTTTGCGGGTTCCTTGAAAGGTGAAACGAAGTTGCTTTGCATCTTTTGGGTGTATTTGCTCTTTCATATTATTGTTGTAGATGATGATGATCGTCTTGTACTAGACACAGTTCTCTTCAAAAAGAACCTACAATCTAAAATGTGATAGGTGGATACAAGCGAATGGCTAATTTGCAGAGGAACGGGGATATTGGCCAGTTTTTGCTCAGTGGTCAGTTCGTCTATAGGCATGAACCTATTTGTCTGGCATTATAGTAATATGTTTTTTTTATGAGCTAAAGGAGAACATGCATAGACGTTTACAGGAAGTTTGTTCTTGGTATCGGGAAGTTATAGGCAAAAGCGTCAATGGCATTTTGAGTGCAGTCAGTAGGTGAAGGAGATGGTATGAAATAGAAATTGATCTTTCAGTACTTCACAGTGGTAGGCAGGGTAGAACGAGACTGAAGTGAGCCCTGGAAAGTAATGAAAATTACCTTGCAAATGCTGAGGTACTAAAGGGGACATGTGCTGGGCAGTGCAAGGGACGGAGAAGTGATCCTTGTCAGAGCATTTCAAACGGACGTGAGCATGCGGATGAGGGAGCACCAAGAAGGAAATACGCCATTCTTTAGTCTGTGAGGTGCTAGAGTTGCAGGTGGATCACAACACAGCACTGACAGCAGAAAAGGAAGTTTGGAGTCAGTTTGTCAATGTTAAAAAAAAAAAAAAAAAAAAAAGAGGACTGACTGTTCAAAAACCAACACTTGCTGAGATACTGCACTTAGGACAATTGGTCTTACATTATCCAGTCTCATGTAAAAGCCTTATTTATTCTTTTTACAGCTACAAATGTTTTCCCAAATATACTTCCTAGCCTTTTCTTTGAGGCTTTTGTCTCTGAAGCTCTCATGATCAGCTGGACTGGAATTCTTTATCCTTGAAATTTAAGTTTGCTGCCCTTAAAAAAAAAAAAAAAAAAAGGGGGGGGGGAGGGGATTTTGTTTTCTTCTTTTATTTCAAGTGTGATATTTAATCTATATTGCAAAAACATTGAACAGAAAATTGAGCTTCAGTACAACTGAAGACTCATTGGCCATCTGATGAAAAAGAATTGACTATGATAATTTTGAACTGTAGCTTATTTCTAATTTGCTCCGAAGAGCTACTGTGATTTTCAAATAGAAACGCTAAGTTTAGAAGAAAAATGTGTTAAATACCAAATGTGCTGTATCCTGCAAATGTTCCACATGCTTGGAGGAAAAAAAAAAAAAAAACAGGCTGCCTCAATTTTAAACCATTTCTTTATCCTTGTCCTACATACTAGTCTAAACTGAGATGCTTCATAAACTCTGCAAACTCCAACTGCATCAGAGACTTCAAGGACAGCGGAGATCTTTGATTTGTAAAAGTGCTGTTGTCTACTTAGAAGTCACTGAATATCAACATTTATGTTTTGGTTCTGCTGTTAAGTATAATAGGAGGAGTAGAGCAGGGGATTGACAGCTGGCATGGATAGCTCCTAGATGTAGTTGAAGCTTTGCTTAGAAGAATAGTATAGAATCAGCAGCTGAGGACAAGAGATCAGGTTTGGAAAGTGCATCTGGTGTCCTTGAACAGCCTTTGGTCTCAAATGGTTTTGCTCCCCCCTTCCTGAAATGGCATCCAGAAAGGTGGAAATAGTGTATTTGGGAAAGGTGGAAATAGTGTATTTGGGAAAGGTGGAAATAGTGTATTTGGGAAAGGTGGAAATAGTGTATTTGGAAGACAAGAGTCATGATAGAAGTGACAACGGTCCTGGTTTAAACGAACGGAAGTGCGGGACAGTTTAATATTCCATTTAATGCCTGGATCTGCTTACCTCCAGTAAGGGTAGTGAATGGCAGCTCTTCTTCTCTTTCGGAGTGTGCACAGTGCTGATCTGATAACACTCTGGTTGGTACAATAATCCAAAGTTTCTGGGACTGAAAAGATAGTACAAAATGTGGATGATTTAAAACTGGCCAAGAGACATGCAGACCAGTTTGTGCTCTAAGTTCTGGGCTTTCCATTACCAGAAAACCACTAACAAATCTCAAAGAGAAACTGGAGGGCATTTGGAGTAGAGTGAGAAAGGTGGCCAGAAAGTTAAGAGGCTTGAAGAAGAGCTTAAAGGAATGAAATATAGCATAGCATAAACTGTGAACAGGCTGCCAAAATGGTACCTGAATTATTTATGATCTGTGAGATAATGTTGGAAGTAGAAATTACTTGAATTTTGTTGGTTTTGTATTATGTTTAGAAGAATCTTTGTGACATTTTGGACTAGATACAGGCATTAGGAAAAATTAAAATAATTCATTAGGGGAAAGATGGTCTGGATAGATTCCTTCTGTCAGGATCTTTTTGGTAAGAGCATACATCATTGATTCGCTGATGACTGCATTGCAGGGATCTGCCCCTTCCAGGAGATGTGGAACCGAGAGAGCTGCTAGTCTAGTCTTTTTTTTTTTTTTTTTTTTTTTTTTTTTTTTTTTTTTTTTTTTTTTTTTTTTTTTTTTTTTTTTTTTTTTTTTTTTTTTTTTTTTTTTAATCTTGAACTGTGGCAGTAGTAGGCATCTACTTTTCCTTAAGGGCTATTTGGCTTCTGTGTCACTCTTTAATGCTACGTTTAGGTATTATATGCAGATGAGTTCAAAAGCTTTGTTCCTTTTGCATCATTTTCAGTTTCATGCAGCTCAGTTCTCAGGTATGCTTGTGGCTTTATTTCATTTTGCATGTGTCTTTTCAATAAGGTGGTCTCCTTTTCCTCCCTGTTTCAAATGAATTTTTTTGCATTTCAGCAGCAAAACTACTATTGGAGCGCTTGTGGCAGTAGCCTCAATTCTGTGCTAAAACACAAGACTTTCGATGTTGCAGAATTAGTCGTGGGCCCTGAAAGCGGCGGGGAGGCGGCGGGCTGAGTCATGGACCTTTTGCCCCCCCCCCCCCCCCCCTTGCTTTAGCTATTTATTTGCTGACCTAGCATGTTTGGCAGTTACCAGTGCTGCTCACCTTTAAAACCAGCTTCTGTCTAGGAGGCAAGTTTATACAGGATTACTTTGTCAGAATTTTGGAAGTTAGATTGATCAGTCAGTTTGTAGAATATGCAGTCTCTTACATTAATTAATTCAAATAAGTCAGTGTTTACCGGATGAGCAGACAACAGTATTTAAATAACAGTAAGTTTTAAAAAGGTATGTATTTTAGGGGCTTCTCGGCTGTGATTCAGGTGGTACCGTCTAGGAATATTCAGCCAAATATAACTAAACTCTTATCCTGCTATTAATTTTTAGAACTGTGCATTGCATGTCAGAACTTTAGCAATTCCTTTTTTAAAATAATTGCTGCCTTGTAGCAAAATTCTGTAGAAATGAAACAAAGGATCACGTCCACATGTATTTATATATATTTTATATAGAAAAACCTAGCATTTATCTGTTTTCTTGTTCCTTTTTCCTCCTTTTTTCTAAAACAATTTTCAGTTCCCAAAAAATCCTTGGAAATTTTTAATAGAAAAAAAAATGTGAGGGTTTGGAAACAGAGAGCTGAAAGAATCATGCCCTCAATTAGCATACTGAAAATGGCTTAGCATGTCGTTTTTTTTCTAACGGCATTATAATTTTCTAGAATGTCATGAAAATGAAAGCTGTATAGTTGTTCAAAATAGATCATCTCCCCTTTTCCACCCACACATGTGCTTAATTTTTTGCAGGGAGTTGGAATCTAAGAGTAGGCAGGAAAAAGGTATTGTCATCGTCGGTGGCTTCAGACAGGTGACTGATCTGCATGGTGCCAACCATTTTGGCTCTGTCCTAGCAAAAGCATCTAGGCTTATGCATATCCTTCCTCATGCTAGAGGTCTTGCTAAAATAATACAGAATCATTAACATAGTTAATAGTTTTCTACCTTGTTCCTTGGGTCCTCAGCACTCTTTATGCTCAGGTTTCCTGTATTCAGCATATTCTTTCAAAGCAGGAACGACTATTAATGCTAAGAGTGAACTGTAAAGCCTGATACAAATTTCCATTTTGTACGGTTGGGAGGGAGAGCGTATTATGGTAACAAATATGTTGGTATGAACTAGTGAAGCTGATATAGTTGCATTGGCGTAAGTTCAGAATTTGGCACAGGGCGGAGATGCGAGTAAAGCTGCATGTACTTCTGTGGTTTTGATTCGCAGAGGTTTGTGCGAACTTAGGTAGCTGGTGCACACATGGGGACATCATCAAAGAGCCCAACCAGAAAGTCAGAGCTTGGATTTGGAGTGCCGTACGGCTATACATTTAGAAGCATGTTGTTATAGTGAGGCAAGCAAAGCATCCTTTCGTTAAAACAGGTAACTATAATTTATTTTCAAAATTTATTTGTATATATTGCAAACTGAAACGTAGTGAATATAAATGCTTTTAAGGTATTTGATAATTTAATTATTCTTGAGTGTTTGTACTGCTTGCAAAGAACTGGAAGGGCCCTGCAGTAAGTTGTTGAGTCCAGACTACCACTGCTGTTAGTGTCATATCATTTGATTCTTTTTTTAATAAGGATTGTCTTACCATTTTTTGCAACTACAGTTTTGGGAGGCTTTCCTAGAATCTTACTTATCTAACTTCAAAATACTTTTCAAAAATGATTTCAAAAGTACTTCCAACCTTAAATTTATTCATAACTACTTTTTCCTCATTTTTTTTTTTTGATGTTCTAGGACTGTCCTTAGCTGAAAACCTCTCTTCCTCCTACTCCTTTCTCCCCTGTTTTATATGTAACCAACAATCATACCTGTTCACAGATCTTGTTTCACTACAGTGAACAAGTCAAACTTTCTTAGCTTCCTATTACAAAATAGTTGCTCCATTCCCTTAATCAAAACAGAAGCTTTTCTCTGCACTGTATAGTTGAATTGGATTTTTTTTTTTTTTTTTAAGTGTGGATGAAATGGAAATACCTCTCCTGAGAAATGTTGATAATTCCGTTTGCATATCTACGTCATGCCAGCAGCTCAGAATCTAGAGGTCCTCCTTCTTCTCTTCCTCCTTGGAGTTTAGCACTGAAGTTTCTATTACTTGTCCATAAAATTATGACCTACATTTTGTATTACTGAATTTCATCCCATTTCTAGTAATGTGAAGGTTCAGGTTGAACAATTCTTCCTATATAATATTCTTATCCTCTCCAGTCTTGACAGTACCTTCCTACTTCATGTCATCAGGAAATTTCGTCAGCATGTTGCCTTATGCCAAAGAAAAGATTAATTAAAAAAAAAAAAAAAATCCTAAAACAAATCACAAGCAAGCTTTCCCGAGCCTGTTCTTCCCTGTGCAAAAACTACCTTTCCTATTAACCTACTGTTTCAGGCACTTTACAGTCTCTGTTCAAATCCTCTTGCTTTCTTAAGTTTTATAACATCATATCGAATATATATACGCTGAAACAAAAATCACTAGATATTTTGCAGAACAATTTAACAATCCTTATTTATATCAGTAGTCCTACTGAATCATTTGGGTAAAGCGTGCAGAATCCATTTTATAGTCCTCATTCCAAACTGGAAGAAATACTCTTTCTCTTTAAATGCAGCTCACTCTGTTAGACCAAACAAATAGGTAATAATCAAAATGAAAGTGTGCTTTTTAAAAATAAAGTACTTCTACGTGAGTTGTAACGACAACATCCTCTTTCATCCATACCTTCTGTTTATATATTTCTGTGTGAAAGTTGTTAACTGGTGTTTATGTTGGAATTTATGAAAACCTTTTGGCAAAACCCCCATGTGTCAGCCTACTGTGTCGCTGATAATTAAACTGTAGGGTTCTGTTCCTAATAAGAAAAGAACGTGAAATATGATTAATACCAAAGCATAGATAACCAATGCGAACAGTATTATCCCCGACAGAAAAATGAAGCCGGTCTATGAACAGAAGATTGAACTAGGTAAACATCACTTTGTCACGTGACAATTGCTGTCCTCGCTGGCAGTCACCCAAAAAAGCATCACGGAGGGTCACACTTCAGCATCTAAAGTTAGAAATGGTAGAAGGCTGTTAGTAACACGGGTCAACAGGCAGCTGCTGAGGTAGATTTCTAAATCATGCAACACGACTGCCTTGATACATGAGAATCAATTACCGAAAGTCTTTTGCGATGGTCAAAAAGTGACGTTAAATAATTGAGTATCACATCAAATCTTGTCTGCAATTAGTTATCTGGGAAAGTAATTACGCAACAAAATCAAATAGCTGGAATTAGTGATGTGAAGCACCCCGGTTATTCAAAGACCTTAGGAGAGAATGGTATTTTTTAACTTGTAACGTGAAGTTTTAAGCACTGAAGTAATTACTGAATTAAAATAAACATACTCAATTTTAGTTCTTGTCATTGATCATATCTGTGATAGAAGATATGTTGCACGTAAAATAGAAGTGTTAATAACAAAGTTTCTTTTATCTAAAGTAAAAATGGTTAACCGTGGAAGAGAGTATCTTTATTAAAAAGCAAAGCTGTTTTGTTTAGGTAAAAACAGACTAAATTCTACTTTTTCTTTTCTTTCTTTTATTTATTTATTTATTTATTTATTGAACCAAGAGCATAAGTTTAACTGGAGAACACGTAAGAAAAATACTCTAAAGGTCTGTTTAGTTCTTTTCAAAAAAGCTGTGATAAATGTGACAACATAGATATTGTGAAAGGTTAGCAAAGATTCTACTGGCTCTTAAAAACGTAATTTACACTAATAGAAATAGTTAGCTAATATTAGCTAAATACTCAAACTAAGCAAGAAAAAATCTAATGAATCAAAACCAAATGTGCGTCCAAAGTAATGGGCTTAAGTTTAAATTTTCACTTGGCTATTCCTTAACAGCTAATAAATGCAAGAAAATACTTATTTACACAACCATGATAAAACTGACTCATTTTTAATACCTTCTAGTAGTAAATGTTGTCATGTGTATCCTGCTGCTGATAACAAAATTAATTCTTGTCTTGTGGGAAGAGCAACTTGGAGAGTTTGATCTCTGTGTGTGTATTACTTGAAAAATCTAAACTGATAAAGAGTAGTTGGTTAGTCATGTTATTTAAGCTCGTCCCAAAATAGCACCTTCCTTTTTTGGTAGAGTTAGCTTTGCAGCTGTTGTCTCTATCTGTTGTCTCTGAAGAAAAATTTAACATTAAGAGTTGCTGACGTCAATTTTTTTCTTTTTTTTACAGCTGATGTGGGCTTTGCCCGTGACAGAAGTTATTTGGTTCTAGCTCTGAGTTTGGAAGAAGTTGGTATATAGATTTTCCCCTAACTTTCAATTGATGTGTTTAGCTTTAGTGGGAGTAATACTATCACTTAAACCATGTTGTCGTCTCAAGGAGTTTTGCTACATCCGTATGGAGTGCCAATGATTCTGCCAGCAGCACCATACTTCGCTGGACTTGTTCAGGTAATGCAAGGCTGCTTCCAACAAGCAACTTAACTCTAGTGCACTTAGAGTAATAATTGGAATTTTTATGGTTGAGAAAGCAAACACTTTTAATACAGGCAAAAGCTCTCATGTAGTCTGTGAGAAGACAGTAGGAAATCAAAAAGATGGATCACCCTAATCTGTGTATTGACATCTCTCATGGCTGAATAAATGGTGTAGTTGAGCTATATTTGCTTGTATTGATCTGTCTGCTGTTTAACATTCATGCCTTTGCTTCATGAGGTTGACCACAGGGCAGAGGATCTGCTATCCATTCTAGGTTTCTGAGGGACTCAGCATTCCCACGGCAGGTCATAAGACAAAGTAACTTACCATGATGTGTTTAGGTTAAGCGTTTCAGTACAGCAAATATGAATAGCATTAAATATGCATTAATTCGTAAGTTATGCGTCACATTGAATGAATAAAGTTTTGCATTTTTGTGCGTGTGGAAAATTACATCTTCACAGAATACTTGTGCAGACCCTTTTGAGTCCTGAAAGTACAAAATTTTGCTTTTGTGAGATAGTTCTGTATTGTAGAAGTTAACTGGCAATTATGGCCCTTTGTTGTGGTGTTTGTTTTTTTCCTTGCTTTTTAATCAGTAAGTGGTACTACTGCATTTTCTGCTGTTGGATTTAGGATTTTATACAGATTCACCATGTAGACGTTAAGTAAGCAAAATGTTGCTTGCATCGTTGACAGTATTAGAAAGCACTAAGAAAATATTCAAGTAGTATTTCCAAGCATTGCCAAAATAAAGAAGTCTATTTCATAAGTGGCAGCAATTAGGTACGATGCATTAGCAGGGTCAGAAGAAAAAGAGAAACGTAGAGTACTGCGTTTCTGTATCATGTTAGAGGTCAGTCAAATTAACGTCAAAGAGATGTATTTGTTTATAATTTTCATTTTGTGCTCCTTTATTGCAATGGTTAGCTGGTGTAGCAGGGGAATGCAGCGTGAACCAGAGAGTGTTTCCATATAGATAAATTTGGTAATCTAAGATTGTGAATTGTCGTCTTCATGTTAATATCAGACACGTATGTCTAAAATAGAAGTATAGCAGTGCGCGCTGACCATTACCAGGTATTGAAAAACTATACGCATTGTGGCCCACGCAAACTGATGCGACTTTATGCGGTAAGACGCAGCGGCAGACTTAAGCGCATCGAGCAGGCCTTCGTATCCATTAGAATTTGGGGGTGAAGGTCGGACGCTAGAGCTCAGTCAGACCCTGTGCCATCCTGTCCGATAAATAATTACAAGCAAATCGTGCCTTTCATTCTATGCTGATTGATGCTGAAATTGCTTTTGAAAGTTCTCATAAGTTCCTGTTATAGATTAAGTGCCGGTGTAGGAAAAATAACTGCACCCAACTGAAATGGGTGAATGTAATCAGGTTTAATGGACTCGAGAGCTTGTTGGGAATTAAATAACTATTGATTTGTTGGAAAGTTGCTGTCATTACAAAATGCCACTCTGGACGCATTATCCAAGCAGACAGATTAGAAGAAAGGGCCCTTTGAAAATTTGGGATGCCTTATTTCAAATCCTTTTTTCTTTTCTCTTTCTTTTTTCTTTCTTCAGAAAGTTATATCCAGGCCTATAGTATCCCACTAATGTAGGTCTAAAATAGCCAAGCAATAAGAAGTATTCTACCAAAAAAAAAGGTGTGTTTACAGACACAGTAGAAAATTGTTCATCGTATGGACTGTTTTGTAGTTGCCCATCCTCGCTCCCCCCTCCCTAATCTTATGCCTGAGAATAGCATTTTGGAAAACCAAACTAATGTTTGAATTATGGTTTTAGTGGATGCACTAGAAGACTAAATGCTTTAACTACTTTCTCCCCCCAAATTTTTATCTGTATTTGTGGTATCTGCAGTCAGTCTGTGATACTGGAATGCTTACATCTGCAGATTGACAGACTTTTTTATAGTGTCCCTCTCCTAAAGTAAGCCTGAGTGAAGTATCTGTAATCCAAAAGCAGTAGTGCAAAGGACAGCTGATAGGCATTTTTATGTCATCCTCCTCCCATCCATAATTGTATAATGTCACGAAAGTTCATGAAAATATTCTTCAAAAATATGCGTGATAAATCCTGATTAAGCAAATTTTTACTGGATTACAGGTTGAGAGCCACGAACATCCAGAAAGTATTTTCAGATATGAGGCCATTTTAAGATTTTAATGCCTTATTAGACTGCAGTTCATTTCTTTGAATGTATTTCCGCAGAAATTCTGAAATATTTCTGAAGATGGAGTTCCCACAATTTCCAATTATATGTGCACCAAAATTACCTGCATATGAAAACAGATTTGAAGGTATTACATAGAGGTTAGGGGAGCTGTTTTGACTTGTTCGTGTTTTTGTTGCGTGGTGGAGCAGATGGTGCACCGACCTCCGTGGAGGACTGTTAGTCGGCACTGGTTCTGCCCCTTCAGGCTGTGTACTTTGGTTTACCTTAAGCTGTGTGTGTGCAGCCTTTGCCAGCCTCTCCTAAATCTATCAGTAAGCTCCATCCTGCATCCTGGGCCTGCTTTTGTCACGTCCCCTTACTGCAGGGTGCTGGAATGTGTGGAGCTCGGGACAAAGGGGAGGAAAGGGTGGGCTCGTGGATACATCTCGGGAAACGCGTTAGGGAGGAACAACTACGTGTGTCTTCCCGATTGCACGTATTATGTGTCACTAGCTTGCGTTCCTCTTGCTGAGGACATACATTTGAGTGAGGTGATGAAGAATGAAATGTAGAAGTTCTTGGAGCAAAAATGTAGTTATTTAGTATTAGAGAGATGCCAAGATATATCAATTTATACTTGCAAAGTTAGTTTTATCTTCCAAGTAAATAACTTATTTTTAATTGCTAGAATTAGCTTGGATTTATTAGCACATTTCTAATGAGAAAAACAGTATCTCTTTTTCCCTCCCTCCTCCTTCCTGTTATGAAATTATAGGGGAGAAGATCACATGAGAGTATAAACGATGCATAAATAGTATTTTGCATCATGTGGGAGGAGAGATGTTTCTCTGAGTTGGCACGCCAGATGTACTGGCAGCTTCCCAGGCTGCCACGGTCACGCTGCTGTCAGGACCAGGGAGGGCACTACAGTTCAGCAGCCCGTCTGCCGTGGGCAGCAGGGCCTGCTTGCTGTCCGGGCAGCCGTACCGTTCCTTCCCTCAACGGGAGGCAACAGAAACGCCGGAGCGCCTTACCTGGCAGTCCAGTGGCGGACGTGCTGTGCTGCCCTTGGTTGGCATCCCGCTTTTCCTGTTCGATTCACGTGGGGGAACCTTCGGGCCGGATCAGCGGGCAGGTCGGCAGGCTGTCGTGAGGATGAGCGTGACCCAGCTGCGCTGGACGGGGCGCTGGACCGCCGTCCTGCGGGAAGCTCCTTCGGCTGCGTGCCGCCGCACTGTCTTACCGCACAGGCTGTCGGCATCAGCTTGCAAAGTGTAGTTCTGTTTATTGTTAAAATTACAAAGCACAGCATACAAAATAACTGTTTAGAGGTTTATATAAGAATAGTATATTTTGCAGAATAATGGGTTACATGTCTGTATATGAGCATCATCTTTCATAGGTGTAAGTATTTTAGGTATATTAAAATCTTTGCATTTGCTCTGGGTATATGGTGTGACAGGACTATGATAAAATATTTTAAAAATGCAAATGCAGTATATGACATTTTAATGATGGATGCTAAATGATTTATTCTGTGACTGGCTTAGGCAGCTCAATTTCCATGTTAGCAAAGAATTTTCCATATGCATTATTAGTATAAGAAAATTATTTGAGATTATTCAAGGCTTTTCAGTGAAAAGTAGTACTTAAAAATCCTAGGTGGAAACACAGTTCTGCTTCATATGAAATGCACTTTTTATGTTTAAAGATTAGAAGGATACGGTTAATTTTTTCTGGATACTGTCAATGTTTTTAAAAGTGGGCTTCAGAACAAAACAAAAATTTTAGCATAGGGACCAGAAAGGCTGTAAGAGTCCTGAGGGTTTAAAGGTTATGTTCATTGTCACAGACTTCAGCCAGCTAAACCGCAGGTGCAAATCTGAAACCTTTTTTTTCCTGTCCTTTTTTTTAGTCTTTTACTTTTTTTTTTCTTTCTCTCTCTTTTTTTTTTCTTTTTTTGTGAAGTGGTAAAGGACTGTGGAAGAAATACAGGAAATGGACAGTTACTTATCACTGATTGAAAAACTGTGAATTATTGTACCTTTAAGTAGCTGCTTACCTTGTTCTTAATGTATTTTGATTATATCTGTGCATCAGATTTTCCATAACGGTGAACTAGTGTGATTGACTGACAATTGGAAAAGTGGTGATCTGGAGACGGTTCCATTTTATTTTAGGGCTAAGTGAGAGAAGTGCCTCAAATATACTGTGAAAAGTAGCGAGACCTCTTCACAGTTCCATCTTTACTAGTTTGTAAAGTTCTTGACTTTATGCTGTGTATGGAAGTGTTAACAGTGAATAAATTCAAAATACTTGCAGATGCCACTATGTTAGGCTACCTGCAAAAACACAGCTACCTTCTGGAAGTCCCGTTTTGCAAAATGTTTTGGATACATTGGGCTGTGTTAACTTATATTGGAAAGGCGTTAATGATTCAGGAATTCTTATTTGAATAATGCCTTTGAAATAAAAATTACAAGAATTTTAGTTCTTTCCATGTTGCCTGAAATGGTAAATCCTCATCTTAGTTGTTTTTGGATTGCTACCTAGTGGAATGCAATGCATAGTTTTTATTTAGACTGGCCTTATTGTTTAGAAATGCAGTAAGTAGGTGATTTCCCTTAGATGCAGATCTATTTTGGCTTGATTGTGTTGTTCTGTCTTTGCAGGTGATAAGGGTCTGCTGTTACTAGAACTGTGCTTCGCAGTGCTTCTGTGGGTGGAAGACTAACGTTTTACTCCCGCAATCATTTTCCAGCTGACTGCTTCTTTTGGTTTGTTTTCAAGAGAGTATATCTTTTTTTTCTTACTTAGTCTGAGATCTACAAAGGCTTTTTCTCCCTTGTGAATCAAGGGTGCTTTTAATAGGAAGCATAATAGTAGGAATCATGTTGGTAATAACGATGATATGGTCTGCATTACTTTGTTTGCGGTAACTTTATTATCAGCGTTTAAGCTTCTAGAAATACAGTTTCATTTTTTTCATTTAATTCACGTATCAAGGAATGTAGCCAGCACGCGCTCTTTGTCAGACCAGCTCAAGAGGCTGTTGACAGCTTTTAAAGTCTTTTTGTCAGTGTTATTGCAGGAGGTTTCTTTCTTCTAACCTGCCTTTGTTTTTTGGCAATAGGTGGCAGATAACATAAAATAAATGCTGAGTGAACTCATGGAGAGGGAGAGGGAGGGCTGACGATGCAGAATGTCTTTCCCGTTGACCATAAAGACCTTTAACTGATGAGTATTGTAGGCTATCTGGACGGTTCTAGTCTGGTTAAGAAAAGAAGTGGTTGATCTTTCTCCCATAACTACATACTTCTGTCGCATCATCTTTTATTTCAGAAATCAGTGGGTAACCTAATTTGAATGAGTTAGGCAATAGTACATTAGCATTTTGTAGTGTTTTGTCATAGTCAGAAGTTCCTTCTGAGCTTGATGAAATAGCAAAAAATTATTTGCCCCCCTAACAGTCACGGTATTTTTTTTTTCTTTCTGTCTCGCTCTTGCGTGTAATAGCAGTATTAGTCATTTTAGGCATCGTGATATATAGTTACGGTCACTAGATTATGTCGTCCTAGCTTGGATGATACGCTTCAGTGGAATGTTTAGATGTAACAAAAACAGGGTAAATCTAGGACTTCATGGCTGCATCTTTTGCAATGTCTTTTTTTTAGGTTGAATAAATAAAAGGATATCTAAACTTGCATGAACAGAATAGTTTCTATAAGTAGAACTTCAGAATAGTTTATTTGTGTATATGTCCCCAAAATGAGGCAAAACAGCAAAGATTTGATTTCTCAAAAATAGCACGTGTAAGTTTGCCTTAAAAAAGATTTGTTGTTATTTTTGGCAAAATGGTTTTTGAGGGGTTTTTTTGTTTGTTTTTAGTCTCTAAATTGCATGATGTCTCTGAAAAGTTGTGTTACAAGTTAGAAAAATGATTTTTGTGTAGAACTTTCTTAGGGTGCAAGCAAATGTAGATGGCTTAATTTGGCTTTCCTAACTCGCAGTCAGCAAGCTGAGATGGATATTTCCTAGGATTTGGGAATTTCAGCTCTTTCTCATGCAAAACTCATGCAAAATCATCGGTAATAAAGGTTCTGTTGGCCAGATTATTCCTGGAGATATAACTTAAAAGTTCCATTGCTTTAATTAGGATGGCTGTGTACCACAACCAAAATCTGTTTGTGTTTCTAAACATAGAACGACTGTTTTTATAGAGCATGCTAGAAAATTGTACTTATTCCTCCACTGATAGTGGGCCTTGGGCACAATGAATTAGAGTTAGAAGCCTAGCTAAACTATATTTTTGTTTTGTTTTGCTTTTTTGTTCTGTTTGCTCAGACCTGGTTTCAAGGAAAATATCATAAACAAATGGAATGTCTGTTTCGGTTGGCCATGTTATGGAAAAAAATATGGTGAGTGGCATCGTAATTTAAATTATAGATTGTTTCAGCTGAAACAATCTGCGGTAGCGTTTGAACTGTTCTATTATTGGATTAGAGTGATGGAATTGCACCTGGCTAAATATTTGCCAGCTGTCTGAAGCTCATGAGCATCAGAAGGGTTCAGGGATTGTTTGAACAAACTTGGTTATTTTAATGTAGTGACAAGTCATGAATGCTGTAAATAAATGATATGAATCAATGATATGGATGATAAGAGTTTATGCAAGGTGAATGTACTGTGCCAGAGTTTCCACTTGGATTTCATGAGATTCACACTGTTGTGGATTATGGTAGATTCTGGTAGATGACGCCCTGGCAAGGTCTATCTATTGATCTATCTTTCTTTAATGCCAGAGATACATAAGCTAAATAGCTTAGAGGATACCTTAATCCTCATGAATTTTGATGATTCTATTAAATTAATAAAGAGTTTTTTAATTTTTTCATATACATATTGTTTTATTGCTGTTCAAGCTGAAAAGAAAACGAAAATCTGTCTCCTATGTATTCAGGAGTCAGAATATTTAGTATTTTGCCTTTGGAGTGTTTTTTGAGACCTTACCTCTGAGTGAAATGCAACAAATTGTGAATTTCATGGAAATGCCTATTTATGCTTATGACTTTATCAGAATGTCTGTCTTAATAACAGCAGCTTATTTCTTAAGATGATGCTGAAAATAGGAACTAATCTGAACTATATGAATCATTGCTTAAATTTTGTGAAATGCAAAATTTGGTGAAATGGTCATTGCTCTAGTACTTTTTCATTTTATCTTTTAGAACTAGAAGTGTACTTTGTTCTGTCTCTTGGTCTTATGTGGCCACCTTTACTATTTCAAAAGTGTGTAATCCTCTCCTTTATGCCAACTAGTAAAATTTGAAAGTAATGGAGGAGAAAACAATAGGCTATTTATACGTTGTTTCACTGTGATAAATGTGTACAGCACCTTCCTTTCTCTGAAACATTGACATTTCTGGTAAATCCAATAAAATGCTGTTTCGCCATCTTAGACATGTAAACTAGTAAAGGCCGAACCCACCTACGAGAGAAGAGAGGTTGCCGAAATGCGCATACTTGGATTTCTCTGAAAGTCCCGAACAGCTATGCAGGCGAATACCAGCTATCTTTGTTTTTCACTGACAGTAGTACTACATAGAAATGTTTCAGACGTTTCTAAAAACAACTCTTGTCGACGCTTGAGTTCTTGTTTTTCTGCCTTGGGTTTCAGATGTGCTTCTTCCTTCCCTCCCTGCTCAGTAATTGTTTCATTTTGTATGTATGTGCAATGCTTGAATTTTACTCTCCTTTTTTTTTTTTTTTTTTTTTAAGTTTTCCTCTACATTATGGTATTGCTAAGGTTGAATTGATCCCTTGTTAATTATAGCATCCTACTGCTCCAGGCATTTAACAGATCTGTAGTTGATCTTGATAAGAATAAAACATTTTAGTAAACAGGACAGAGATTTGGAACTTACCAGTGCAACATTCTTAAACTACTGAATTATTTTAAATACTAAAAAGTACTTTGGACTTTTATGTTATTTTTCAGTATAAGCTTGTAAGAAAATACCTAATGTTTTATTGTTGTATAAATTCTGTGCTGCGGTGGTGCAATCTTGGAAGTTACTGCAAAGAAACCAGGAAGAAGCCTAAGTACACTGATGTTGGATTTAAAAAAAAATGTAGGCTGTGATAAGTAACAAATATCAGAGACACCACGTAAAGTTTCTGTTTTGGAAAAAAAAGAAAAAGGGGAATTTCCAAACATTTCTCTTCTCTTTTATTCTAGAGAAAAATCTTAGAATTAAATTACATCAGATTCTAAATATAGGTGAGCAGTTGAAAAATTACCACTATATCATGCTTTTCTGAAGAAATAGTTACATCGTCCGTCAAAGGAGAGAAAGACCACATTAATTGAAGAAGTGACTAGAGGAAAAGTAAAGCAGTTCTTCCTGCATCTGTAAGTGAGCTTGTACATAGTAATCCACAATGAATCACTGCTTTGTCCCTGCCAGCCGCAGTGTAATGTGGCCTTTCAGCGCATTAGTAAGCCCGAGCAATCTTCCCCTGCTCCCTGGAGGTAGCTCTCGTCTGTGTAAGCCTACTTGAGGTGATTCGGGTCAGCTGGATGCTGGAGTGAGCACTCAGTGGCACCTGTTTGTTATGTGAAAGGAAGTTTTGAAAATGTACAGCTTTCCATTCAGAATAGTTTCTTAATCTCTGATGATGTTGGGTATGAATTCTGTGTGTACAAGTTTTTGTTTTCTTTTATAATTAGGAGGGTGGAGATAGTGCTTGACCAATCTTCTACTTTTTGTTTTTTTTTTCCTGATGCATTATGTGTTTTCTTTGTAAACAGAAGTTAGAGTTAAATTTGAAATATTTTGAAAAATACTGAAAGAGCCCATTTTTTTTAAATTAAATAAGTCATATTTTCTAGCTTAACTTTCTGACCTGGAATTGTTCTGAAAAACACTATTTGAATCTATCAAACTTTTTGAAGAAATTTGAATCTTAGTAACTTGAGTTGTTGGAGAAAATACATAAATATCATTTAGAGCCTTCAAAAAGCAGGTTGGAAGAGGATGCCGATTCTTTATATACTGAACAGCAAATACAAATTCTTCAGAAATCTGGGAAGATGGTTTAACAAAACCTCGATAAATTTTCTCCTCTAAAGCATGAGCCATACTTGAAAAGGTTTGCTCCTCAGCCTTTTTAATCTTCTCTTCTTTGTTATGCATTTATAGTAACTTCTTAGTACTGAGTGTTCCCTAAATTTGCGGTAGCTGGCAAATGTACAGTATCTGAAAGCTACCTTCTCAGATACAAGCTGCATTTCACTTTTTGGTCTCCATTCCAAAAAAAAAAAAAAAAAACCCCAAAAAAAAAAACAAAACAAAACAAACAAACAAACAAAAAAAAACTTTAAGAAGCGTAGCAATCCTTTCTAGCTTGTCCAGGGACGCAGCAAGGAGAATGAGCAGGCTTGTCCGTTGGGTCCTGACTGTGGCCATCGAAGAGTCTACTGAGACAAGCGCAGCAAAGACAAGCCGAGCTTTCCTTTCCCTCCGTAAGGGAGGCGAATCGGAGCAAAGCCCCTGCTGGAATACTGGATTAAATTATGCTTTTGGTTATTACTATTTTTTAGTCTTGTGTCTAGACGCAAAGCTGCATCCGTAATTTTTAGACTTTTTTATTTTTAGCCTTACAGTGGCTGAAGGTAGAATAAAACTTAAATCTTGCAAATGTAGATCTCAACCTGCTGTGTGTCCAGCTGTTGAAAAGAACTCTAAAGTCCATGTTCTCTTTGTCTCTTTGTGTTCTCTTTCCTTTTAAGAGATAAGTATCTGAATTTAATACTAACTAGATATAATAAGAAGATCTAACAGTTATCGCTAGTTGGATCCAGTAACAGAACAGGGTACTGTGAGGTTAGGGCTAACCTGGAGAGGAGCAGTTAAGAATGAGCCCAGTTTCCCTTAAAAGGCTTGCCAGTCTTTGAGTTGGTCTCCTTAATCCCCTATCAAAACAATGTTAATGTTTGCTAGTTTATTTAAAAAAAAAAAAAAAAAAAAAGTCTGCGGTTGCAAAAATGGCTCTGTGTAATTCCATGTTTATTAATTCAGAATTCTTCAAAATCCTAAACCTTTCACCAAGGAAAGTAGTGTGTATAAAGCTTTGCTCTTTCTGAAGGTGGCCTAAAATCGTTGATGAATCAAAGGAATTTTCCAAAACTTGTAATTCTAGAAGAAAAGAAATAGATGAATCAGTTTCATGGTATCTTTGGTCAGTAACTGTCGTCTTTTCTAGCTCCCTGGTGACTTACTTTGTAGAGATTAGTTGGTAAAATGTACTCAAGCCTTCTGAATGCTGCTGTTCTGGGGGAAAAAAAAAGGGGGGGGGGAGAGAGAGAGTACTGTTTTTACCTGGCATGCTTTGCTGGACTGACTGAAGTAATTACATACTCTTCTAACTGCAGAAAAGAATACATGAATTCTATGCCTTCCTCCAAAAAGGAACAGTTAAATTCAGGCACTGGGAAAAGTAGCAGATGTTCACACACATTTCCCATCTGAAAATGGAAATTTCCGCTGGCCAAGACAATTGCTAGGCACAGTTAAGCCCGGTACATATATCCTGTACTGTAAGCCACGTCTGCAGAATGTGCTCCCGGCAGGGAGGCGCGGGTCTGGGAGGAAGGCAGGACATGTGAACGTTTGTTTCCAGTAGATTCGTGCGAGTCGCTGCGTGAAGCCGTAAGGAGTTGTGACTGACGGCTCTGAGTCTGTGCTCAGGTGCACTGCCCTGTGAACTATATCTTTAAGAGAAACTTTACATCCATGAGAAAGTTTCTTCAGCATTTTGAGGATGCTTACACTTGATATCTCTTTTCTGGGTGGCATTTGGCTTTGTTTCCACTGATTTAAAAGGCTTGTGCTATTGTGCTTGGTAATTTTCCACATTCATCATGATCATCACTTTGATCAGCTGTGTAGTGGCAACTCCTCATGATGGCCAGTGGGATATTTTTTCCTCTTTTTGCTTATTATGTCTGAAACGATGGGTTACTTTTTGACTTTAAAGGCATACTGGTAGGGGAGTAAGGAAGGGGCCACAGACATGTAGACTTTTAAAATCATGTATGATGTCTGTTTTTACAGAGAATGAGATTCATCGTTTTAAAAGATGTGAAAGCAGCTACTGTTGAAAAAGATGCTGAGAACCAAACACCGTTACAGTCTGTGATATGTCTTGTAACTGGACTCATTGTAGTTGGTTGTTGCCAAAAAAGCCTGCCTTCCTCGTATCTCGGAAACACTGCAGGGATTGATTATTTTCGTTACAGCAGAATATCTTACACACGCTATGAAAGTCTGTTGACCTAGAAATGTCAATGAGTATTTCATATCTGTCTTTTTGTGTGTGTGTGTTGGGGGGGGGGGGGAATACAGGCAAAAATGGAAGACAGACATTGCTTTCCTGTTTCAGAATGACTGTCTTTTTAATAATGTAAAAGCTCAGTACCGGGTCTGTAAAGGAATCTGTAAGTTGCCTGCCCAGTCAGTAAGTCTTTTCACTCAAATATGCAAGAGGTCTCTGAAACCTGTCTGCTCTTCCAGTCTTTTTTCTTCATAGTAAGACACAAAAATCCTTTTAAAAAAAACCCCAAAACAAAACAAACAAAAAAATACCACCCCCCCCCCCAAAAAAAAAAAAAAAAAAAAAAAAACTAAACTAGACTCCCTTGTTTTCTTCTGGTCTTAACAGAGACATTTTGAAGAGAATTAAATTCCTCATCAGATGCAGTTGAATGTAAGTAGGATTTAGCATCTCATGTTGTCTTTCCTCATAGCAGAAGTGGGGAGAAAGCTGGCCTGTAGTCTGACATGTGGGTTATGATGTGTGGTCGTCTGTACTTTTAAGCATGAGAGTAAGGCAGTGAGAATCCACTGGCTTTCTGAGAAATGCGCTTTGCTCTTATGACAGAAAATACATTCTGTCTTAAGTAAATGACTTTTTGTTAGCCTTCTGGAAATGGTGGACTTCTGAGGAACATCTAGCGCATTGCTGGGGAGTGCATGGCCTTTATATGCGTGTGCCTAAAATGGACTTGTGTGTGTGAACTCATTTGGTGGCTATGTGATAATTTCTGATACCTGTCCGTAAGAGGCATCGTCTCTCTTACGCTTAAGGATCTGTGAAAGGTACTTCTATAATTAAGGTCATCTGTAGGTCATATGTTCTTGGTGAAAGGTTCTGGCTGCAAATTTCTCTCTTGCATTAAGTTATTTGTTGATTCTTACAGAACTGCACAAACAAACTTCTTCATAAAAGCCTTCCTTTAGCAGAATAATTGCAAAATGCAAAAAAGCAATTTTATTCTCTCTCTTCCAATATGAAATGGGAAATGAAGAGGGGAAAGGGTAGGCCAGTGATTCTTTGGTGAATCTTATTTAGCATGATAAAAGATTATTTCAGAATGTTAATAAGTGTGCAGTATTGTGTTTCTGGATAGGTGGGATGACTTTTTGTGTTTTACATTCTCAGGTTATGTTAGTTTAATTCTAGCAAGAAGGAGGCTTGTGGAGATTTGCCTCCTCTAAGCTCCAGAAGTTAAGGTCATGTACCTGAAATAATTAAAAATATCACAGGGTTAAAGACATGAACTACATAATTATTTAAGCCCATATTTCTTAATTTTTATCCCTTTTTGTTTTTGAGTACTTCCCCCCCGCAATATAGCGAATGAACTGCTCAGCACCTTATTTTCTTGCTGTCGTTCTGTAAGACCATTGTTGTGATATTAGTATGTTTTTACCCCATTTTTTTCAGTTTCCTCTACAACTTTTTCCATTCTTGTTGCTTTAGTTTTATTTTTCACTTTTATGTCACTAGAATGGCATAACGTTGGTATTTTATTAATTAAAATTTTATTCTGAGCACCATTCTTCGGCTCCTTCACAAAAAATATGCCGAGATCTGCAGCATAAAAATAGATTGTGAGCTGGGAATCGGATACCTTCAGAGACAGATCCAAGATATATATTTTAGGGAATACTGTATACTAGCAAGCACTTAAAGTATTTGTGCAAGTGTTTCTTGAGAAAGATACCAGCCAGCTCATGAGGTGATTCTCAGATGTACTGTCTGAATTGCCAGCCGTTTTACTATTAGTTCCCTAACGTAAAGATTAAACCTACTGAATGCATTTCTGTGTAGATGTATACTGCTATTACTGCACTGTTAATACTTGTTACATTTTGAACTTTGTTTTTCTGTATGCATGCATATTTCCCAATAGAGAATATATTTTGTTGAAGAAGATTAAAACTCTAAATTTAGATAAGTTTATTTAGTTTTTCTTTGTTCAAGATCAGTTCTGATTCAAGAATAAGATAAAACAGTTACAGCATTAATTACCTGTCACAGCTTTTTTTCAAAAAACAATGTACATGCTTTGAGGTTGTCTGACAGAACATGAGACTGAATATCGTCTCCTTGAAGAATAGAAAAATCAAATTGAACAAATAAAGATTATTTTCTCTCTCTCATGTAGGACAAACCATTTTTGTTTAAAAAATGATTCTTCATTCTTTGAAAAAAATCATTTCTCAAACGTAAAGGAACTAAATTTCTGTTGCATTCTGTTTTTTAATTTCAGAATCAGAAAGTGAATTTATAAATTTATATAAGACAAGTTCCTTGCTGTGCAGAGGGATTTCAGATTCACGGATTCAAAGATACTCAAGCCAGAAGGGATTGTTATGATAATCCAGCTTGTCCTCTTGAATACACATACTATAGAATTCCTTCCAGAGACTGACACAAAACAGACCTTTTAAAAGATATTTAATCTTGTTTTAAATATCCAAGTAATTTTGAATCCAGCAGTTTTGCTGATACCCTGCTGAATGTTTGAATGTTTAATTACCCTTACATTGCAAGGCTATTGCAAGGCTCTATTTCTCTTTATTTCTACTTCTAGCCATTGGTTAGACTGGGCACAGAAAACAGTTATTTCCATCCTTCTCATAATGACGTATTATGTATTTGAAGAGTTGCATCAATCTCAGTCTTCTTCTTGTGGTAGTACAGTCCTCGTTCCTTCAGCCTTTCCTTCTACAATTTTCCTTAGCCTACAGGAGCAAGACGTTAGATATAAATTTTTAGATTTGCAGAGGTACTTAGGTATCTAATTTCTGTTTTTGAACGGAACACAATGTATGGAGCATAATATTCCTTTGGAAATACCTGCAATCAAAGCAGGAGAGAATGAAATTGTGCTAGCATAGGTACAAATGTATAGTAAGGAAGAGAGGTGAGAGTTAACAGTAAGTTGTGAGATAGAGAGCTGTGAAGGATGGGTTTATTTTGCTGTTATTAAAAATTTCATTTCAGGATAATCCCTCTGAGATTTAACACCTTATTTTAAAAAGCTTCTTAGAGCAGCAGTAAACAAGATACAGTCCAGTAGTTTCAAGTGATTCTTAAATGTTTGGGTTTTTTTAAACATCCCATTTATTGAGTCTATTTCCAACACAGTATTGAAAGAAATGGCAATCATGCTGCCTATGTGTATGCAAAGAGTGACATATGTAATCTGTTTAAATAATCAGCATTGAAGTCTTCTGTGTGCATTTTTTGACTGTCAAATCTTGTGAAGTTGGAGAAAAAATATTTTTTCAAGCACAGGTTGATTATTAACTGATTTTTGTGGGTATCCTTGTTTCGTCTTGACTGCGGCCTGATCTTGAGATTCTGCTGTATCCGGAGCAGTAGTGAGTTCTCTGCAAAGCTTTGCCAAGGCTTGTAGTTTGTGCATCCAAAGAACAGGAGCACCGCTTCTTTCCTTCAGATACGTTTGCTTATGACAGTGGCACAATGCCCCAACCCTTGATGCTACAGAAAATGTAGGAAGAAAGCTTATTTTAAATTAGCATAGGACACATTTAACTACAGCAGTGCCTGGGAGGCTCTTTTTGCCTCTGACATGAGGTCACTGGTACACTCTCTGAGCTGGCATGGTTATGGTAATTGAAGCAGAAGTAGTCCCGGAAATGTGTGGTCTTCCTTTAAACAGAAGTAGAACATCATTGCAGTGCGTGAAAACACGCAATGGTAACGATAACTGATTAACAGCAAAATAGTAAACAGGTAATGTGTGGAAGTTTGCATTGGGTTACTTGCTCTTAATTCGCTTGTGATAACTATTACGTTTTAATGTAGATTGTCGTCTTAATTGTATGATTTCTCCTTTTTTGAATTGGAAGACAGGTATAGATACACATGCTTTTCAGGAATTCTAAAACCTTAGTGCTGTAGTGTCACTTGTACCAAGTTGCAGTTGATCCATACATCATTTAAAAGCCTCCAGTAAAAGAGGGCATTTGGACATGTGATAAGAACATCTCTGTTCAAGGAGGCACCGAAGTTACAGTAAAGCACATGGTGAAGTACTTTCCTGAATCGGGATCGTAATACTCTGTGAGTATGATCAGCTGGTTTTCTTGCTTTCTCCATTACTGTTGATGATAATGATGATCTGTAGGATCTGAAATTCAAGACATTCACTGAGAATATTTTCTGGTTATGGAGAAGATAGGTGGTCGTGGAGGAAGCAGAGAGATTAAGAAACTCAAAGAAGTCGAGTGAAATAAATAAGCCTTGATAAAGTGGGAGTGTGGTTTTTTTTCTTTTTTTTTCTTTTTTCTTTTTTTTTTTTTTTGCATCACTTTATAGAGAATACTAGAAAAGGAAGAGCTAAACATACATAACATATTTCTACTGTAAGGAGCTTTTTGTCCTTACTTGCTTTTTTCCTTAGTTCATCACAAGAATGCTGATGTGTGCGCAGCAGAGAGAAAAACTGTTAGAAAATCAGGGCTTTATGAGGGAAGTCTGATGGAACCCTAGAGCTGCTCTTGAGTGTCACCAGATGACCACTGCCAAGTCTTGTTCTTTGCAGAACTTACTATGTTATCTCAGAGAAGAATGTGAACTTTCTCCCCTTTTACTGATCAGCACTTGGAAGATCTTGTAAAGGGTCAAAATAACATACCAGCACTTGGAAGATCTTGTAAAGGGTCAAAATAATATAATACGAAATGTTTAAAGGTGCAAGAGTGTCTATGGGACTCGCTCACGGAGGCAAAATAAAGGCAACAGAACATCTTTTCAAGAAATATTTGTGAAGTTTATGTATCGTACAGCATTTATATCAGGGAAGAACAAAGAGGAAGATCTGGGTGATTTTGTTTGCTTAAGTTTTGCAATGATAAACAAGGTGTTAGTAAATTAAAACTATTATTATTTTCAGTATAGTTTTGCTTCAGTTTCTCCCTTTTCACAGTCTATCTTTTCTCCTCTTGTATAGTTTATGCATCAATGACTGCGTAAATAGGAAGCGATCCCTGTAATGCAGACAAAATCATTAATGTAAGGTTGGAAACTCTTTTATGTTTGGTTTCATATGTATCTATGTAGGCATACCTGTTTAATTACATGAGAAAGATTTCTCACTGGGTCATGTTGTGATGAAAGATCTACTTTAGCCTAGCACGGATCATCCATTTTCATTGACGGAGACTTGTCACAGCTGATTTCATGCTTCTGGGGACGGACTTTTAAGTAGCTGTATATATTATATAATTAAGAATGCTCCAACAAAGGTGTTCTTCAGGAAATATGTACAAAAGACTTGTTTCTATATTTAAATGCTGTGGATTTGTAGGAATGCAGCAGAGTGTTTTTTAAGGTTGTAGCTAGATATGAGTTATTTTCTATGAACATTTTTGTGAGATATAAATGTCACCAGGAACCAGAAAAACAGATGAACTGCTGAAAAAGGTAATAAATACTTGATTCTTGAAGAGTGTGCTGAAATTTCTCAATAATGCAGGATTTATAATGCCTTTAATATTAACACAGATTTGCTGCATGCTTAAAAATCTCTGGTTCTCTTTATTTCACCCAGTGTAGGGATGCTCTGCTATCTTTTTTCATTTGCTGTGTTTATTATCGCCAGGATGTGCTTAAATCATGCTCTGTACTCAGTGAAGCTTTGCTGAAGAATGTCAGTCAATAGTTGCAAAGCTGTCAAGCACTTTTCCCTAAGTTGAATTTACACAGTCGCCTCAAGAAGAAATTAATGAAGTCCTGTTTCACTGCACATGTGTAGCCATTTTTAATAACCTATTAGTGATTTAAAGCCCTTTCTGTGCAATTACACATTTTTCTGGCCTACAAAATGGATAAAGGCTTCACCAACCTTTGCAGAGTGAGAGGAATTGAAGTTTACATTTTTATGGCAAACATTTACTTCAGGGTGGTGATGATATGAATTTACTTGCTTATTTATTGTACCACTGATAGGTTCTTCTCACTTGTACTTGAATTTGACAAGCTGCACAGTGCTAAACCCTGTTAAAATGGTGCAAAGACCCAATTATAGAAACTACAAAGACATGCAAGAGTAAGCAAAGAAAAAACATATAAAAGGATTAAAGATCAAAAATAGAATGATTCCAGAGAAGCTGCATTAGGAGACATCAGGAAGAAAAACATGAAAGCATTAGAGTACGAAGAACAAAGCTTTATAAAGCTTCTGAAAACTGACAAAAATATTTTAAAAATATATTTGCTAAGTCTTTTTATCGGAACAAAAAAATTTGGGGGAAAAGTAAATAAATACATACTTTTCAGTTTTGTAATGAACTGAACACTTGACTTGTGTTCTTTATTCGTGTATGTGGTTTGAGCTTTGTCTGCGGCATGGCGGTAGCTGGCTTTAACCAAGGCTTTAAAAAGTAGATTGTATCTTTGATTTTAAATAAATTGCTCTCTAAGATTTATGAAGATACGCAGAAAAGATTTAACCTAATGCATACTTACCTGTGTAAAACATGCCAACCCTTTTATTCCTTCTGTGGCTTTAAGCCCTACCTTTTCAGCTAATCCTCATTTATCTACGTAATAGATATCGCACTGCACCCAAAGTACTGACAAAATTGTGGTACAGTCAGGAATGAAAATGGCTGCTTGACCCTTTTCTTCATACAAATAATTACTGCACAGAATCCATTTCCTGTGCACATATACAGGGAGCACGGAGACTGGAGTTAATGAAAAATAACCCTTCCAGGAATAAGACTCAATTCATAGAGGTTTCCCCAAGTTCCTTGCAAGAACTAGACAAGGTACAGGTTTTTACAGTGTTTCTAAAACATTTTCTGTGTTTCCCACACAAAGAGCTTCTGCTGTTGATGCTGAGAACACCTATCTAGATACTAACATGAGTCCCAATTACTGTAGCTCCTGAATAGCCATTCTAACATTTAATGGACAATTAGAAGGGGACCTTCCTTAGATAAAAGTCCTTAAAATACTTTACAACCTTTATATAAATCACTACTCGCTGTATATTTTGGTCAGAGTGGAATCACTTTTCTCTATGAACTGATTTATCAATTTTTCCCTTTCTGTCTTCTGGACCTGTGCACTCACATTATGGAAGAACAGTGGTAGACCAGAGAAGACTGTATGAGAGACTGTGTGATACCCTTTTTCAAAAAACGGCTGTAGACAGATGATGACTTTGAAGAACATCAGGATTACACATAGGCTGACAGTAAAGCATTGTAATCAAAATTTAATATAAAATTCTAGAACATTCTTCCAGTTGTGTTTTTAGACTGCTACCTGACTAAGTATTATCTCAGGAAAGCATTTTGATATCTGTGGAAATTCTAAAAAATACCCAATTAAATTTTGCATTTTCTTTAAAAAGAAAATGAACACCACCACTGATTTAAAATGAAAGTTTTGGACTACTTAGTATGCTTAACGTCATCATGTCTAAATTGTTCAGTTAAGTTTGTGAAATTGAGTACACATACTCACCTGCTCTATCTTCGCGAGAACTGAACAAAACAGCTGGAAGCCTGGATCGGTTGAAAATTAGTGGGGGTTTTGGGTTGGGAGCGAATAGGAAGTGGTGTAATTTTTCTCGTTTTCTGTAGCAGCATCAACTACTGGTTGAGGTGCTGTATGGACGGTCCTTGTCTCTTCTCTGGGATTGTTCTCCATGTGGATATTGCAGTGTAGTTGAAGCCTGGGAGGGATACAAAGCAAGACAGATGGTTTCCCACAGACTTCCCCTCCAGCTCTTTCATCTTTCATCTAACTATTAATTCATCTGTTTGGATGGATACATTCACGCATGGAACCAAGATGAATAATAATGAGATTTTTAATAACTCCCTACATT
Organism: Rhea pennata; assembly: GCF_028389875.1. NCBI lineage: Eukaryota > Metazoa > Chordata > Aves > Rheiformes > Rheidae > Rhea > Rhea pennata. Next base: position 5,378,803 of record NC_084677.1, read on the forward strand.
TGCATTCCTTGTAACTCTTTACATGGTTCTAGCTGATTAAAATGAATCATTTACATAATTAACATATGGTTATAGTGTTGGCTTTAATATGCTGATTATCTCAGTACTTTTGTCTGGAGTCAATTGGATTCAAACTGTAACAATTGTTTGAAGTGAGAATAGTTTATTCCTGTGAGAGTTGGTGAATATTTGCCATGGGGCCTGATTAGAAATAGCACAACTGTCCAAGAAATTCTTTAATGTAAAGTGTGTATTTTTTTTTTTTTTTTTTTTAAATCTATTACATCTGCATTGTTTAGGTCAGAATTTCCAAATAGGTTTGTATGGCTAGAGAGACTTATGCCACTAGTTCCCCAGCTAGATGAAAATAAAATACCAGGCACAATATTAAGAGTAAATCAAGACTGGTAAAGTCTAGTTGTTTCTTATTTTATATATATTTTTTTGTCTATTTGTTTCACCTGATTTAGAAATGGGAAAAGATACATATTTGCATGCTGTTTTGAAACTGCCTTTTATGTTAGGGTAGAATTATGGAAAAAAAATTCTTACTACGCAAAATAGATTAAGTATTTCCATGTTCACTGGATTAACTACTTGGACTGAGAGAGAAATGTCTTTAATTCTTTTGCTTGATTTCTTTTTGTTTGTATTTGTAGCAGGTATCACTGAAGGAATCAGATTTTAAGAACTGACGGAACATTTTTTCTATCTTCCTACTGCCCTTGATGGTGTGCTTAGCTTCCTAACACAGAGGCTGCTTGAAAACAGGAGAGAAAGAATTGTCAGTTTTTGTGGTTAGGTACCTAAGACTTGTGTCAATGAATGCTTTTGAATGTTCATGAATACTTGAAGCAAATTTGTGTTAATTGCACTTCTGTTGTCCACAATTAGTCTGTGGTAGACATGATTAATTATAAAGAGCCCTGACATTTATGCATAAAAGGCTTGAGGTCAAACAGAAATAGAGAAAATGGTTGCTGCCGCATTGGCAGATGGAATGCTAATGCATTTTGACTCGTACTGGGCATAATGATATTTCTACATCAATAGCAAATAATTGTTTTAGACCTATGGAATATTATTCTCCTCTGCTTTGCTTTCTCTTTCTGTTTAACTTTCTTCCCTCCCACCCTGGGATGCTACAGATACTGGTTATTTTTACAGTAGAATTTGTAATTGGCTTTGATTCTTTCTTGTCAAATGCTGTACTGAAAACCTACTCCAAACTGTTAGGTGGGAAAGTGCTATATTGATTTGCTTCTCTGAGGAAAAGTATAATGAGAGAATATTCTGGTGATAATTATGCATGTATTTTGAAGGACATCTCTTCAATCTGTATTGGCAATAAATGAACATCCTGTATTTCTAGTACACAGGCTATAATAACATTTTAGCATACTTATCGTGTTGATTTGTGAATAATTAAACAGATAAAAATTAAAACCTTGAGTTCCCATCTTTAAAAAGAACAGAGCATGCCCGTGGCGTCATTACCAACTTAAGAGAGTGGCTCATAACTATTTGGGTCCCTTTCCACCAAACAAACAGTATCTGACGCTGGGATCAGTATAGTGTAGAGCCATAATAGTATGTGTAATGTTCATATGTGTGGTCTTTGTGAATGTTCTGGGGTAAAAATTGGGTGATGATTGTTCCTGGTGGTCTCTGAGAAATGCTGAGAGTTGATAACGGGCCTTTGCTAAAACACTGTTCTGCAGAAATCTTGCAACAGTAGTATTTCTCTTGCGATAGCTTAGCCTGCTGAATTTTGCTATAACATACTTCTAATTTGGTTTGAGACCCAAACTAATGTTTATGCACAGCAGGCCTTTTCTATAAATATTACATAATTCTGTTCATAAAATAATGTTTTTGTAGCAAACCAAAAATATATTTTTCAGTATAAAAAGCTATCCTGTTAACACCTTCCTTCTATGCTTTAGAATCTACAAAAAATAATCTAAAAGATAAAAACGAGTTATAAAGGTAAAGAAAAAGATATGGTCATCTGGAAAGATGAAATTAGGTGAAACACTAAGTAGTTAATTGAATACTTTTTGAATTGCTCTGTGACGTTTGGTTGTGTGTCCTCATTTTCGGCTATAGCGTTCTTTCAAAGCAAGAATATATGGTACTAATCTCAAGTTCTTCTGTAATAAATGTTGGACAGGAGATGGCCAAAAGAGAGTGCCTGGGAAAACCTTAATCTTTAATAAGGTGCAGAACTAGTCTATAACTGTCAAGGAATGACAGAAGAGCAGCGCTTTCAGCTTGCCTGCTCCGAATAGAAAATGGGGTCCTTTGACAGGCAAGAAAAGCTACTTTATTCTTTATTGGTTTGGGGGCTATTACTGTTCCTGTGTTATTTAGTTACCTGAAGTTTATGAGTTTTTGAGGGCAAAAGGAAGTCCAGCTATTAATGTGAAAACAAAATGCAAAAGTGTATTTTAATGTTGAGCTTTTGCTAAGGCCTCTGAAACGTATATGTAAACAAATCCATACTTGAAGCTAAATGGATGCCATTTATAATTTAAAAATATAAGGCAATTTTATACAAAAGCAAAAGGTAAATAAGCTATGGGGGGGGGGGGGGGGGAAATAGGTGTAAGATCTTTCCTAGCTATTCAACTTGATGAAAAAACAATGCATTAAATTGTGTGTTTTAGTTTACTACTTGATTTCTAGAATTCTTAGTATTACTTTCGCTCTGTGGTTTGATGTGCTTTCCCAAGTTTCAGCTGGGTAAGTGACACATTTCTGTTGCCCTCTTGCCAGATATGGTTGTGTGCCGTCAGACCTCTATTTGCAAGTACCCAAAGGGCTCCTGAGGAGCACCTGTACCAGACTGGTTAGAGTTTCAGTTTCTGCTGGCAAGTTAGGTGACTTGGATGCCTTCCGTGGTTCTGAGTTTCTTGGTCCATGAAGCAGTGCTCATTGCCATCCTTTTGCAACAGTCTTTGTAATTCTCTGTGGAATCCACAGGAGATTCTCAGATGTGCCGTTCTTTCCCTGCTTTATGGCTTTTAACAAGCTACACATTTTCAAAGCTTGAAGAATCTTAGAAAAATATTTTTCCTCCCCTGTTCTATAAAGCCTTCATCAAGGTGCTTATATGCAAAGATGTGCCATTTCATTTCCCAGGAATTAGACTGTTCAAAATATTTGGGGTTTTTGGAATATCTTAGATTTATTTATAGACAGGATAGTGAAATTAGGATTATTATAAAATCTTTTTGTCTGAAGCCCCAGAAGGTTTGAATTTACAAGGATCACGATGTACTTGTATATTAATAAGTTTAGACAAAATATTTGCTTAGGAACACGTGAGAAAAATACATTCTTCAAATATATAGCAAATGTGTGACTAGTATACTAGCAGATAATGTACCACCAAATTACAATTTCAGAGTTTTTCAAAATCTTACACAAGAACTGTTGTGTTATATATGTATGCAACATAATTGCATAGGCATTAATAGCTCTTTAAGGTTAGTTTAAATTTTGTCAGTTTGTCTTTCTAAAGTTATAATTCAGGTAGAATCATAACTATTATTGGCGGTGAAAGGTGGCGTGACCTTTTGTCCCAGAATTTAAAGCATGAACATCTTCTTTAAACCTATAAAAACTAAAATGCAAAATCTGTCCATTTTAGGGACAAATATCTGTCTTCTAGACCGATTATTTGTGTGTTGATCTATCAACAAAGCTTTGTTTCATTCTTTTTCTTCAGTTATCTCATTCTGTAGTCTCAGACATGCCTATGCAGAGTCATATGCATTCCGAGAAAAATACTTCTGGAGAACACCTGCTGCTTTATGTTATCTCACTTTCGGTAGTCACGCTCAAAACGCGCGTGTTTCTGGTGTTTCTTTTGGAGCAGTTTCCAGCAGGAGGTCTTTCACTGCAGACCTTTGCCTACATGCTCAGACTTCCAGCCTGTCAGCCTAACTAACTTCCCAGGCAAATCCATACGGAAGAGGACAGCATCTCCCAAGTGGCTGATACCTGGAGCTTGTACGTCTGTGTCAGGTCTAGGACTGCTTTGATATTGCAGAATAATGTAAACATGGAAGCAGGTGGTTTTACTTATTTCAGTGCTTTTAAATTCATGATCATCCATGTTCTTCAGATATGGCTGGCAAGACAGTACAAAATGAAAACAGTTTCCAATAATTCTACTACAAAGTTAGTAAGATACTGTTAAGAAGAAATGCTTCCGTGGCGCAGGCAAGCAGACTCACCGATGCCGCTGACGCCAATGTAGCAATGGTGCTCAGTTGTGCTTCTTGCTGGGAAATACTGAGATAGTAGAACAGGGACATGCTGCTACTTCAGTTGTGAATCATTCTGAGCTTTAGCTTTTCTTTTGTAGTCTTAAGCTGCAAACGATAGTTTTAGGTTTTAAAAGAAATAGGAGGCACTGAATGAATCTTTCTAGGCAGGAAACTTTCTAGGAAATGGGCAGATGATTTTGCAAACCTGTTCATGTATATTTGCTCCATCTGTGTTGCTGGGTTTTTTGTTTTTTTTTTTTTTTTTTTTTTCCTCCCCCTCCCCCCCCCCCCCCCCCCGCCACCTTGAGACTTGGAAAGTTTTGTCTCTTGTAAGAGAAGTAAATTGCTGGTGTGGTAAATTTATTCTCTAAAGAATGGTTTTGCACATATTCTTGTGCCTGTAGTTTTCTGTGGACTTTCCATGTAATCTCATCATGATATTATTCAGTTAGGGTCATAGCAGTTTAAGTTTGGTACTGTGCCATTCCAGACAGATGGGCTTGGGCAGCCAGCCAAGAGAACATGTTAAAGGCAGAAGACTTTTCAGCAGCCTTGTTTGAAAGCCTGCTCAGCATGAGCGTCTCAGCCCACGTGTAATATGGATGCACAAATCCAATCCATCTTTTCTTGCTTGTGCAGTGTTATGAATGCGATGTTTTGTCTTAGGAGAGTGCATGATAGCACTTAAAGAAAACATACTAAAAAGGCCCGTTAGCTTTTCTCCTAAGACACTAGTAGTCCCGCAGAAGGCTCTGTAGTTAAGTAGCGGGCCAGTTGTCTTTATTTGCCTCTGTTGAGTTTAGTTAGTATACACAAGAGGATTATTTAAATCAGAGTGATTAAAATTCATAGCAAAAAAATTTTTCTCTTTTGGGATGAAGTTGTTAAATTGAATATAGCGTGGTGGCTTTTTTTTTTTTTTAAAAAATGGAAATTATTTTTATTTCATAGAGGGCATAACCTCTGCACATTGACCACTGAATTCTTGGCCCGATACAGGCATTAACATTTGTTAATTCAGCCTAAATTAAAGCTTTTTTCAACTTTTGTTTAGTGATTAAAGGAAAATGCTTTAAGGAAAACGTTTTAATACTGTGTAACATGGCATAAGTTAATAGCTTGTTAGAGATGTGTATTTGTGGTCTGAGCAAAATACCAATCAACTAAGTGTAGCTGAGCAGCCAGGCAGGCTTGCATTTGTAATGTGTCACTATTAGTCATAGACGTAAGAAGTTTGGAATCAGTTGTTTTAATCATATAGTCATTTTGAGGGTTATAGCTTTACTTGCAATTCAGTCACTGGTATGTTGCCGCATACCCGCAAAAGCAGGGTAAAGCAATACCTGAAGGTGAGCCCAGAAATACTATATTGTTCGATTTGCCTAGAGCCAAGACTCTGCGGGTACCCTAGCAATTACAGATCTGGTGCTTACAGGTCTATCTACTGGCTGTAAAATCTTAGCAAACAAACACAGTAACAAAAACTTGTTAAAAAAGTAACAGCATTAGCTTTAAAAATCCTTTTGGTGGAGGCAAACTCATAACAGAGCAATTGCTTTTTTCTGCCAGAGTCTGCAGTTTTTTGTAGTCTGCACAAACACGTGCTCATGTGTGGGGGTCTGGATCGTCTTCAGTCCTATTGACTGGAGAACCATGAGTAAACAAGAGAGTAGAGTTAAGTGACTGATGAGTGTATAGTGGAAAACATCAACAGTGCCTGAAGAAAATCTTTCAAAGTAATTGTATTACTTTCTGTTACATACACAAGCTGCATTATCTAGGGAAAAATGCATTTTCTTGATTTCTTTCCTCTATCACTAGGTATCTTTTCTGGTTTTTATATCTTTAGCGTAGTAAAAGTTAAGAGGAGGATAAAAGGAAATCTTACTAAACTCTTCTTTCGTAGTTATTTTTTTATGAGGTTCAGTGATATTATGGCATATTTTACATTGTACAATTCAGTTCACCGAAAATTGGATTCTTTGAACAGTTCTCTTTTAACAGTTATTAAAAGAGTTGGATCGGTTGCTTTCATAATCATAAAAGAAAGGGTAGGAATACCATATAAATTCCAAAAATAAGCTGTGCGGTTTAAGTATAGCTCAACTTTTCTGGGTCCCCTAAATTCATGGATTAGAAGTCGAGAAGGGGCTACAACAGTTATCTATTCTGACTGTCAACCCATAATTTCACGGTAGGGTCCGTCAGTTCTGTTTCGGCAGCCATACTGTGGTATACAAACCCTCTTCATCAGTTCAGTGCTGGAACTGAGGCGACCAAAAAATGTTTAATATGTGTTGCTTGGTGTCTGCATTATATGTGAATGTATAGGCAAAGAATGCACACTTCAGTGAAGTTTGGTGTGATCATGTTATGCATATGTATTTGTTATAGTAAGTAAAATATATACAAATAAATGTGTAACTGGAAAAATGTAAGAATGTATTTTCATTACATGTACTTTTCTGGTATAGCGTGACTAAGTTGAAGAAGTTAACGTTTTGTTAGTGTTGTATCAGTATCCACTTCCATATGTGTTTGTGCATTAGATATTTTGTAGTCTAATGCGTACTAGTTGAGGTTCTCCAAGCCAGAGGACATGATCTTTACTAATTGCCGTGTCAGAACTGAAGAGAGTGCTGGAACTGCTGTTGCGCAGTGTACTGACCAGAATCTGTGCAGTAACTTCATATGCTACAGGGCAGCTTAGACAGTATTTTGCCTGTGATTTACTGATAGGCTTTGTGGTGGTAAACAAACCCTTCCTCTTCCCTCCTTCGCTAATCTGGAAAACAAATTTTATTTTAGTGGAGTGCAGTTGGTAGTGGTCCTTGTGTCTTTGAATGAACAGGTTCTCTTCAGCTGGGTTTTGTCATTATATTGCATTCTTGTAGTTTACACACATGAAATTATATTGCATTGGATAGGCTTTGTTTTTAAGTCAAAAGACTATTCATATATATGTTTTTTTTTTCTTTAACCTGCACTATCTGGCTTCTGTGATTGACTGAGGAATTGAACTAATTCCCTCAAGGTGATCCCATGGCTCTGATTTGCAGATTTTGAGTTTGATTTTCTGAGTGGTGAAAGATATTCTTCCCACACAGACAGAAGCTCTCTGTTGAAAAGCTACCTAAGAAGGCTTATGTAGATGATCTGTTTAATTAGCATGTGGAATGTATTATTCTTAAAATAGAGAAGCATGATACACGTGTTCTCCAGCAGGTGGTTGCAACTAGTGGGAGTACAGGTAGAGATTGCTAAGATGATAATTTTTTTCACCAAAAATTTTAGCTAGTTGTTTACATTAAAAAGAAGTCTTGAAAGCTGACTGTTTTACACAGTTGGGTTGTAGCTGAGCCTCTAGATTTTTTTGTGAGAGTTCGTTGTACCTTTGCCTTCAAGTATCTTTATCTGCTCTCCTCTTAGCTCTTGCTGTAGGAGGAGTTTTAGTCTTGCCTGGCCTTGCCTTCTAGCACACTGCTCTACATCAGCTTGTTCAGGTGTCCTAAATATGCACATATCCAGTGGTCTCTCGGGGACAGAGGTGTGAGAATCTCACTTGCCCGTTGGAGACCTGAAATGAATGGTGAATTCTGCTGCTCAGGTGATGGTCATGCTCAGAAAAGGGGATGGAGTACTTAGCACTAGAAACTGCAGTGCTAGTGCTGTATTCATTCTGTATGACTCCCAGCTTATTTCTTCAATTTCTTCTTCTTCCTTTTTTTTTTTTTTTTTTTTTTTTTTTTTTTTTTTAATAGACAGAAAGTGATCCTCTGCGTGGGTCACCTCTTCTGGCTAGTTCTGTGTTGTGGTCTGAGGGTTGGATACTCTTGGACTATACCCTTATCTATGTGCAGCTTCGTGGGAAAAAGGAGGTGTTTCTTTTTTCTTGTTTTCTCTTACAGGTGACAAGTAGAGCTTTGTTGTGTTAGTGCTCGAGTAGTGCACCAGACATTAGCGTTGTCTCTAGTATTGTAATATGGATCCGTAGTGTGTCACATTCTCTGTAACAGGTAGCTGTAAAGGGAATTCCAGCATCCTGCGAACTTCCTAGGGATTTCAGCATTTTTACTGCAAATATCTAAGTGCACTGTATTTCCCTCTGGAGGAAAGAAAAGTGAGCTGAGGTGACAGTGTGCGTGTAAGAAGATACGTACGCAGAACCAAAAACGGCAGTTTAGTCTGCAGTGTCATGCTAAACCATCTAGATCAGTAGTGATAAGTAAACAGTTAATTTTAATACTAAGAAGTGCGGCGTAAGCTTTTTGTTGTGCTCACTGCCCACCTATAAGAATGTCTTAATAGTCAAATGCTGCTACTTCTGAAAATAACTTACTTTGATAACATATTTGACCTAATGTTCAAATATGGCAATTTTATGAATTTATATATCAGTCTCTTGAGTACCAAAGCAAGCACTTTGGGGTTTTTTGAATCATCATCTGAGATTTGATTATCTTTGTTGTATCATGCAGCAAGCTCTTTTTTTTTTTGATTTATTGTTCAGACTTTCAGACATTTTTTTTCTTTTAATCGTAGTTTTAAGGTTCCAGTCTTGTCTTTATTACGATAGCGAGAAGCAGTCTATTGATTTTTTTTAGAAGTCCGTATACTAATATAATGTAGCTTTCTTATAGTATAGCAGTAGATGATTAACTTAATACCCTCTCATTTTCAGTTTCTAGACTCTGTATTGTATGTTCAGAAGAAGCTTGTTTCAGGACTCAGTAACAGCGATAGTGCACGAATTCTTTTGTGTATGTCCACTTACCAGTTAGCAATATAGACATTGTTTTCTAAAATGCAGAACACTGCCCACCTTCTCAGTAGAAATATGACAATGGTTTCTGTTCCTATTTCTGCACATATAGGAATAAGATTAGACCTCGAAGTTACAAAGGGTGTGTCTATGTTTCAGTAGTAAGTGCCATTAAAGAAAGCATTCCCCTTCCTAAATTCGTGAGTCTGTCTGGTGAAAATCTTGATTTCGGGTGACAGTACAGAATTTTCTGAATAACAAAGTAGTTGCTGAATAGAGAGACAAAATTTGTAACAAAACTTAACTTAAACTGGGATGAACTGTCATTGGACTTGCTGCATTTTGAGTGGTTGCAGCTTCATTTGAATCTGTGGAGTTGCACTTATGTAAACTGAATTAAATTTATTCTTTGAAGATTACTTTTCTAAATACTTACGGTTTTTCCTTTTTATTTATTGTAGATGTACTCTTGGATGAAGAAGAAAAGTTTTGTGCTCCATGTATTATTTTCAATTATACAAGCTAAAATATTACAATTCTTCCTTCAAAGAAAATAACATATTTGAATGAGAACTAATTGCCTCTTTTTTTGTATTCCAAATGACAAAAGCTAATATATCACACTTAGCCACTATAAGAACTCCATTTCAGTAAACTAATTAAACTAATCCTATCTTTACTCATTATTCTCAGTTCTGCTAAATATTTTAACAGCGGAGATTTATTTCATTACATAAATTATATCATACTTAAAGAAAACAGTTTGCATAATGGCATATTTGCATTCCCAAGAGTTTATTTTGGAAATCTGAAATCAGACTTCAAGTTTCAGTTGAAATAATATTATTTGCCTTATTTAGGCTGGTAATTCTTCTTAATTATTACTAATTATCTAGAATGATGTATAGCTTTAATTAAATGCAAGTGCTTGGCATTCTTGTTAACATACATTAAACACGGACAGTTCTCCTGTATATAGATAATAAAATGTTAGAAAATGGTGATATTTCCTACATTTACAACCTGTAATTTCAAAACACAATGGCTGATTAATTTCATGGAAGGAAAAAAAATTGGGGGCTAGTAATCTTAAAAGATCACATGCTTATTAGATGTTTTTTAAACTACATAATTAAAGTGGAAATGTGTACATCACTGTTTGTATTTGGATTATAAATCCAAAATACAATGAATGCTAAGAATTTAGCAACAATGTTTCTGAGAAGCTGAAAAGGAATAATGCGCAAGTACCACTTCAGACTAAATTGCTCTCTACTTACAGACATGTAATGCAATTAAATCAAGAAGCTGTAAGCCTCCCAAATCTGCTAAGTTTAGGCTAGGTATTTGTACTTAAGACAGCTGTTGCAGAGCTTTCTCTGATGATAAAACAAAGGAAATACAGGTAATAAATAATTCATTGGAATGAATTTACAGTATGTGAGTCACATGACCTGTACAAAGGATTCGTATTTTTATTGATTTTTTTCATAAACCATTTATATTACAGAAATAATGATGTTCTAATTTTAATGCTACTTTTCATATCATTATCTGGAATTTATTTAATGTCTGTTGCTGTGACTAGTTTATCAGAGTGCTGACATTTATGACTCATGAGTTTTTTAGGAAATCTGCACGCAGAGGGAATTAATTTTGGTTCTGACTGAGGATCCTGTCTAGTTTCTTGAAGAATGATGGACAGACAGACAGCTGACAGACGATTTGTAAATTGTTTTATCTTAAGCACTCTGGGTTACTTCAGCTCTACGCATGTCATGAGAGCTATCTCAATATTATGCTTGCCAAGTCCAATCTGCCAACTTGAATAAAAATACAGAACTAGTACACGCGTTTCAATGACACTTTACCCTGTAGTCGTCTCTTGTACACGATGAGAATTACTTTCGTATTTTGTTCATCACTAAACAAAACGTTTTGTTCATTTATAAATGGAGAAAAAAACCCTACCATTTTGATCAATTTTCAAATTTTTGCCTCTAATTTGCTGCAAAAGACCACGGTAATTTTATTTCTGCTGGTCTTTAGTGTTCCTTTTCTTACATACACAGACAAAGCGTAAATCGGCGTGCAGATGTTCTAAGCTTGATTTTCCTTGTCTTCATCTTATTTGCAGAACTGTTATCTGCAAACAATTTTCAAACATGGTTAGCAGGTTAGCATAACACTGTGATCTGTAATATACTTAACATGTTAAATATATGTTGCAAATATATTTTTAAATGCTGTAATTACTAGAAAGGGAAAAAGAAAGGAATGGAGCATATGACACAATTTCTTTTATCATCTTTGAATACCTCTGTCTGCTTAACACAGTAGAGAATATTTGTCAAGCAATTTTGAAGCCCCAAGGTAACTATTCTGAATGAGCAGTTTTTAGTAACTTGATTTGAAACGTTGGGTGACCTATTTGCTTTTAGAAACTAAGATAAACTTGCTGACTTCTCTTGTGAAGAATATCTGGATTTCAATAGTATTTTTCTAAAAAATAGTTAATGAAAGATCTTTAGTGCTCTAAAAGTGATGAGTAAAGATCATGTGTAATATTTCCACTTATATTCATAGTAATGCGTTGCAGTGACAAAGCTATTTTTTAAGGGCAAGTGGCAAGTTACAGAGCTTTTCACTTATATCTTGCTGCTTCAAAATCGAGCCCCATTAGTAGTGATAGAAACTTGGTAGCGCTGATAGGCACCTGTGTAGTAAGCTTGCTGGTCATGCAAAAGATTCTGGTGGCGGGCATCTAAAAACCTATCCCAACACCTAGCAATCTGAGTGTGGCAGGAGGCACAGAAATTCGAATGGTCTGGAAAGCAAACTCCTGCCCCTGGTATGGGCGTCCAGTCCTGCCAGGCTTGGGAGCTTGCTGATCTGCGTGAAGAGGCCACTCAAGCTGTATGTGTTTGGCAAATCCTTGTGAAAACTTCTTGAAAGAGTCCTCTAGCTTTAAGTGCTTTCCAGGTATTCAAGACTTTGCTATGAGTTTAGATCGTGTTCGTGTGAAGTGCTGAGCACTGCTGTGAGAAGCTGAGTTGAGATGAGGCTGCTTCTTTTTGAAGTTAGAGCAGAATAGATAGTACTCAGAACTGGCTAAAATTAAACACATAGGGTAGGAGTGAAAAAATGTAAAAAAAAAAGACTTGAAGCTAGTAATTGCTTAGAAGGTCAGTGGAAAAACATAGCTTTTGTGAAGGCCTGGAATCTCAGTTTTGGTAATTTTAGAGTATTGTTTAAGCACAAAATGGAGAATTACTGTTTTGTTTAAAACAAGCAAACAAAACTATTACTGGCATGTGGATTGTGTTAAATTAGGAGTCAGGAGAATATCAACCCTGTCATCATAACGTAACCCATTTTATCAACACAAAGCATAAGCAGAGATAAAGGGAATTTATTTTATGAAATATTTAGTATTTGTCTCCTGTGTATCTTTATTTATTGTTTATGTATTTTCCCAAAGTCTTTTGCATTCTGGAACCATCTTGCTCAGCATAGTTATCATCACCAGGAAAATAAATCCCAAATTTCAGTTTCTGGATATGGTAATATCTAATAAAATTATTTGTGCTTTTCAAAGTACAATGTGTCTGAGTAAGACATAAAGCATATACATAGTTTCAATATGCTAGTCTAGCTTTTGGCAGCTGTGTTTTACTTTGCACATGTGCATATTTGGTAAATACAGGTTTTCACAGATATAGATAAATCTTCCATTAGATTATGTAGTACCCATAAGTGGCAAGTTTGTATGGTAATCTTTTATCTTCAATTCCCAGTGTTAAGATTTCTAGGTGCACTTTGTGCATACCTATGTGTTTATGTATTTATGGGTAATTTGTATGTGGAATTGTTACATTAAGAAATATATTTGTGTGTGTGTATATTTGTATGTAAAGTATACATAATTTTCATTTGTAGAATTTTAAACATTAAACTTGTTCCAGGGTACCCTTTTTGTATTTCTGATTACATTAATTATTGGATGCCAATCTGTAAGACATATTTATAAACAAGCAGTTATTTTGGAAAGTATTGATTTGAATCAGTCCCTCGTGGAAAGCAAGTCTGTCTATTAGGCACATCTTATTTATTGAACAGACTTTCCTTATCCTGTATTATAGGTTACATTAATTTTCATATTAATCAGCATGTAATGACCTCAAGTTACATGTACTCATATATATTCTTCTTGAATAGTGCAGTAAACCAAGTGTGTTTGAAATCTAATACAGTTTCATGCTAGTGAATGAGATGCATTTGTAGATCATGTAGCTAGTGTATTAGCGATGTTTAAGACTTATGACAGTCGCTTGATCGATCAAAAGATCTGAAGGTAATGGAAGTGTTTTATGGAACTGCCTGAAATTTGAAACTATAAAGGTGAGAATTTTTGGAAAGAGCTGATAAACCACGAACAACATCATGCCAATCTGGTCTTTGGTTCTTGTAGTACAATATTTTGACAAGAGACTACATTTTATATAGTCTAAAGAACAGATCTTTCTGTTGTGTAAGTCATTATAGCTCAACTGAAGCTAATGGAAACCTGCTGTTTTATTCCTCTAGAGGACCTGACCTCAGGTGCTTAATATACCAATTCTATCTTTTGCTAGGCAAAGAGGAAGATGACAGTATATTCCCATGCACTCACAGCAGCAGTTTCATATATTTGATGAGTTCATATTCACGAGACATCACCGCATCCTGTAGTATACAGCCAGGTGGACCAGACATAACATAGTCCATAGTGAGTAAATAGTCCTATGTTATATTAAGCTATCTATCCATTACTTTCTAGAACTGTGATGACTGCGGGGGGAGGTTGGGGAAGGGGCGGGGGGAGCAGAGTATAGTACTAGGAAATCTTCCTGATCGATGAATCCGATAAAACACTTTTTTTTTTTTTTTTTTTACCATGTTCTCTTCCTATCCTAGCATATATTCTGACAAATTCATCATAAAGTGACCACCTCTAACAAAGACACTGTTGTTAAAATCTAGGTAAAAATGTTGTTAAAAAGGTAGCCTGTTATAAAATGGCAAAAAGTCTGAAGAAACTCCGGAGTATTCATTAAAAAATAATTTATTTATAATTACTGCTGGTCATGATAATAGAGAAGTATTTAGAAAGGAAATTAGCCAAACCAAGCAAATGGCTCTCCAGACATAACTTATGGACATAATGGATATGAACAGACATTTGAAAGACTGTTTTTAAGCTGTGTAAGCGTAGTTTCTATTATACTGCAATCACAGGAACTTACTAAAATGACTGATATTTATTGTTAAATATGTATTTCTTGTTACTTGTATAGTGAATATTTGAAATAGTGGGAAAAAAAAGCTGACACTATAGAAAAAATAATCAGCAACTGATCTTTTTACGCTTTTGGAACTGGTGAATATTTTGAGTAAACAGGCCATATAGCCCAATTTCCAATAGAGACTATTGGTGTAATGTTTTCATGTTTGATGTCATGTTTCCTATATCCTAGAAGCTTTCAAATAAATGATTACCATTAAAATAAACAGTATAATTGTTCAAACATGTCAAAGCTAACATTATGAATTGCAATTGGAATGTGCATACCAAATTCAAACTGAAGCATGCAACTAGTTCAGAATCTGAGGATATAAACAAGACAAGACTTAAACAGATGTAAAGTCTTCCATTAATGATGCAGTGGGATAACATTTTTTTTTCTCCAACTCTCTTTGTTGGTCAAATGAACAAACTGACTCTCCCTGCAAATCTTTGCAGTTAGGAATTGCAACTTATGAAACTAACTTTTCATATTTTGTAAGTTAATAGATAGATAATAAAAATGTGAATGGTTTATCAGTCAAGTAATTCGTGACGGATGCCTAACATACTAACCTGAAGCTGCGGGCATTTTCCACCCTGAACAGTCACTGCTAGCTCTGTTAATTAAGGAAACCAAGGCACGCATAAGCTGCCATGAGAGAATCGTTACATGGAGGAAGAAGAAGCTTAAACTGTGATTCATGATACAGTGAAGCTGCCTGTATTAAGATAGCAACGTTAAATAATAAGAGTTTACTAATTTATAACGATATCATTGCTATTATTAACAAGCAGAGGAGGTTTGAGCTAGGAACTCAGTGTTCCATTTTGTGTGACAGCCAGTCCTCACTGCAACATCTAGCTTCCAACCCTGACTTGATAGATTTCCCTTTGAAGATATTATAAATGCAGATGAGGTAACTAGATCTTTTATAGTCTAATGAAATAATAATGAAAATAATTTCCATTCTGCAGCTTATTTTTTTGTAGCTAGAGCCTGGTTATATAAAAGAATCACTGTAGATGTTATAAAAAAGCAGGCTGAGGTTATATTTGCCACGACTTTATCATAAATAAACTTTATTACCTGTACCAATAATTTTTAGGGGCTTTATGGCATCCCATGAGAAATATGATTCCATTTTCACTTATTTTATGTTACAGAGAGAGGAGTTTCCAAACTAGCCTATAACTAGCCTGAACAGCTGAACCTACAATTTAAACTATTAATGAGCCAGTAAGCCTGTGTACTTCACAGGCCGTTATTTGGGAGCTGGTAGAAAAAAATAACAACAGTAGTAAATCCGTTCCATAAATCAACATTACTTTCGTCTACCGTTAGGAAGAATGTAATTCCTTTTTCTTTTGCCCCTGCCTCCAGAAGTCAGCAAGAAAATCCTTTTCCTTATTCCTCTTTGCTTGCTTTTTGGAAAGTGTCACTGTAGATTCTTTTATATTTTTTGTTTTGGTCCATGCTCAGCTTCTGCAGTAATCACTAATTTGCACTAATCATGGATGAAATCTTTGATAATAAGTCTGGCATAAAGAAGTGAAAGTATACATATGAAATTCGTGAATGACACAAATATAGAAGCCTAACCGGTATAGAGAAGGAAGACTGGACTCCGAAAATCCTGCAGTAGTAGGAATAGCGTGAAGTTTGGTAGTGCAGCTTGTGAGATCCAGGGTTTAATAACGAAACCTTCTGTCACAAGTGCGATCTCATCAATTAGAAGTAACATGGATGAAGCATCTTTATCTGCTGTTTGACAGCAGGGTAACTGAATGCCTGTGATATGGCTATCTAAAAATAAGCATAATTTGTCTAGAATATTGTGTACAAATTTAGCCATCCATGATTATGCAAGATGGGCACAAAATGAAATAGGTGCAGAGAAGAGCTAGTAGGATCAGGGGAGTGAAGATCTGATCATATAAGAGAAGACTAAAAGAGCTTGGCATGTTTAATGAAGCAGAACCAAGGCTGAAAAGAGGACATGATTGCTCTCCATAAATACATTGAGGTAAACAACAGAGATGTGGACAGCATTTCATTGTGAAAAGGCAACGTCAACCAAAAAAAAAAAAAAAAAAAAAAAAAAAAAGGTTTACGCTGTCCAAAATAATTTAAGAATAGATACTAAAAGACCTTTCCATAGTTAGAGCAGTGAGGTTCTGGAATGGGATTTCAATCTGAGCATGGACAAGGGGAGGTCAAGCAGTTGCCAAATTTTAAGACAGAGTTTCTGTCTTAAGAAAATTTTGTGGTATGGTTTCCTAGCAGGTGACTGGGCTCACTGACTCAGGAGTTCTCTTGCAGCTTTGTTTTCTTTCCAAGAACAGTCAAAGTCAGACGCTGTGGTATTTTCAGCTGCCAAAATCCCTGCAGTTGATAGGATTAACCTGCTAAATTTGTCTCTGAATAATAAGAAATCTCTATTTTCTCTGCCACATGCAGTAATTCACACTTGTTACTATTTTTAGCGGTAGCACTACTTTTCCTAACTCTTATCCTGTATACATGGAAACCAAGGAAAATTCTTACCTTGAAATACAGTGTTTTGACAAACAGTTGCTGCCACAAAGAGTCTCTTCAGCTTCGTGGCATACAGGGGCATACCTCCTGTTCTGTGGTGCTCGTTCTAAGTTCAGAGGTTCTGTATAAATTTAAATAGTCCATCTTACTGTTTGATAAAAGTATTATGTTTTATATCAGTATAAAAGAATACGAAATGTAGACTGTGTCAATTTGCCTTGTTTCAGGGGAAGTCTGTTTGGAAATGCAGCTCATACAATGTGTGATGAGGTGGAAAAAAATAACAGAAGTGACCACAGTCATTGAATGCAACCCACATGTTTACCTTTTTTTTTTCCATTTTCTTAAGCATTTAGGGACAATTGAACTGACACAGTGTGCAGCAAATGGATAGTTTCCGCATCTTTCAGTGCATTCCATCAAATTCATGTACTTCTAAAAGTGCTAATAAGCGCTGAGAATGAAAAATGATGTATTTTGAGAGTACACAAAATGTCAAATGTAATAATACACTGTGGCTGAAGACAGTTCTAATGCTTGCAGAATGAGCTACTTAATTTATTAATTTCTTCTTTGTAAAATCTTGTCATTCACTTTGCAAATTTTCACATATTTTGTGCACACTTTACTTTCAGTATTAAAATTTTAGTGAAGGGGTACCTCAGTGCCCCGTTCTTCAGTGATACTAAATTTGGTATAGCCATGTGTTTACACTTTCAATGCATGTACCAGAACTGTTCATAAATTTCTTAATTTTTATTTATTTAATTCTATTTTTAAAAGATAATGACAGCACAGTAGCTACATTAAAAATTCAGCAACTGAGGGCCATAATGAAATTCTTATGATTCTGCCTATGTAAACACTGTCATTAGTGAGGTGAGGAATAAATTATGGGGAAATCCACCTTCAGTGCACATGGTCTTCAGTGCGCTGTGGGACCACATCTGATAATACTCGTTCCTACTAGTCTTTTCATGCCTTTAAATAAGGTTCCATGTGAATAAGAACTTAGGTACTTAGCCTTGTATAAATATGTATCCATATTCTTGTGAATGTAATTTCTAGTGTGCCTTAAGTTTTCCTGGATGCCAGGTCCTCTCCTAATTTTGTTTTATGCCTTGCTGCCAATATAACTGCTGCTCCCACTGCCTAGCTTACACCTTTTGAAGTATTCTCCTTATATTTGTAATTAGACTCACCACTAAACTGAAAGAAATTTGTCCTTTCCTTTTCAGGGTAAGTAGAAGTATCTTTATTCCCTCAGTTTTACCAGATTGGAACCTTTTCTGCACTCTTAAATAATCGTTATTTTACCTGCATTGCCTTGTTGACTTACTTATGTTAAGTAATCAGCTAAATAAGCATTTAAAACAGTCACTCGAGTTACCTAGTTAGTGTACTGCCAACATATACCATGCAATTTATAAGAACTGAAAGTATTCTCTCCATTTTTATCACTATTATATGTAGATATGTGCTTATTTTAGAAGTGAGGCAAGGAGTGCTTGCACGTGTTGAGATAAATGTAGGCATACAAACAAAAGGTTGAAGTACTGGCAGGAAAATTTCTAGGAATTAATACTTGCTGTTTTTCTGGCCTTTCTGTTTCAATTTAGAAAATGCCAATAGTTTGGGTGACTGTGTGGGATCAGCTCATTTCAATCACTGTAAAATCTTAATTAATTTAAAAAGCAAAATTAATTCAAAAAACCCAACAACTTTTGATGGATGGTAGTACAAACTGCAGGACTGTGAAAGGACAGTTAAATGCCAGAGAAAAGAGTATGGGAGAGTTAGTGTAGACCAAACAAGCAATTTGGTCTGTGTTGGTGGTTATCCTTCCTGGATGTTGTGCTGCTAGGACACATCGCCTTGGGCAGTAGATAATATTGAAGTCTCAAATGTTGTGTTCATTTGACATGTGACAATTTCCTGCAGCTAATGAGTACGACTGCATTCTTTTTGGAGGAAATGTTCTGTTTAGCCCGTTCTTTCGTCCCTTTCGAACTGTTGTGTGCAAGTGTTCTTTTTGTAGAACGTATTTGAATCTCAGAGGTGGTCATATTCCAGTGATAAGCGGAATGACCCGTGTTTCTGTATTATACAGGCATTTTATTTAACTGATACTTCGTGGTTCCTGGATAAATTTGTACAAAATTCTTGTTATTTCATTCCTGACCATACCCTTTTGATTAGCCTTACTTTCTCTTGGACAGTCATGCAGAATTGCCATGTGGCGTGGCAGCCATGTAAGCAAATGAGATTTTCATTCTTCAGCTTAGTTAAAATATAAACTCAAGTTTAGATAGATGTCTTTTTGAGTAGTTCACTGGGTAATATTATCCTCTATTTTATCAAAACGCTTTGAGATACATCTCCCTCAGTAATGGTGGCTGCTCAGCCTGTTTAGTCTTTTTATCACTGACACAGGACACACACAAGTAGAATGAAGTAACCTCCCACAGCAGAGAAACAAGGTGACCTTTTAGCTATATAAAGTAGGGTCAGATTCCTGGACTCTCAGAGGAGTACAAAAAAAGCGATGATGGTGTATCAGCTTTTCATAGGTGGGAAAGAGCCTACCATGTAGCTGCAGATAAAATGCTCAGAGAAATACATTTTGCACAAAAATTTAGTCTGATACCTTAGAACATGATGATAACTGTTCGGTGCCATCATAGTATGCTGTAACATGGCATGTTGTTATTTAATTTTTAAACTGATTTATGACTTTTAAATGTACTTCAAAACTAAAGCTGTGAGGATTAGAAAGAACCTTTAAAAACACAAAGTAAGAAATACACAATTTAGAAGTTTTACGTTCATTTCAAATCTGTTGCAGCTTCATTGAGACTTAACAGAGTGGAAGTTGTGAAGGAAGACTTGTAGAGTTGCAAAATGACACTGCCTTGTTCTGCCTTTTTAATTCAACACTGCTATGTAAGGTGAAATCAGATGTGTATATTGTGAGCGTTCCGTTGTCCATCTCTCTGAAGTGAAAAATCCCTATTGGATAGATAAATTATCCTTTCCTTGGAAACAGGCATTAATTAAAAAAAAGGGGGGGGGGGCGAGAGGGATGTAGAACTTAGCAATCAACGGTCATAAGAAATCAGTGACCAAAGCCACAATGCTGTACTCATGGAATATTTGTTTTTCTGTGTGGTGGTTAATACCAGTGCCGCATTTTCCCTAACTGATTCACTGCCACCGAGGCAAATCTTCCAGTATTTACACAGCTTCAACATACGTGCACAATATGCTTGCAGTTTCTTCCATTATTGAGCTGAATTAAGTCAGCAGTATAGATGGCTGGTTGCGTAGAAAATAAGTCTTCGTCTCTAGTACACATGTATTTGGAATTAACGTGAGATTGTCGTATAATGTCTTTTTACTAAATTCTGCAGGATTATTTTGATTTTAGTCTATTTTCTGATAATATTGTGATTAACGTATCTTTCATCAGTGCCACCTGAAAACTACGATCTCATTTTTTCCGAATAAAGCTGATGATATTGAATTAAAAAATACATTAGCTATGAATCATTGTGCTCTCATAAGTTGTAGTGCTCATTAAAGGACTCAAATATAGAGAACTCAGGATTGACACTACTGTTTTAATTGCTAATTCTTTTAAAATTAGTGTAAAATAAATCTACAACTTAAGAAAAACTAATGTTAGGGCAGTACTGTATACAGAGAAAGTATCATGTGGGCAAATGCTATGCTGCTTTGCCCAAAGTATTCAGGTGGCCATCTTCTGTAACGACATGAAAAAAATGATACTGGAAAAGAAGGTCATTCATGCATCAAGCAAAATTCAGTCTTTGTCCTTTGCCACAGAGACTGCTAACTACAGATGAACTACTCTAGGTAAGACTGATGTGACTGGCTTCACGTTTATGATACGTAGGTAAAATTCTAGATGACGTGTAGGTTTTCATTCCTGGAGATATAAATAATTAGATAATGACATAGTAAGATTATATACAAAGCTATTTTGGGGAAGAACAGTCTTTAAAATATGGTATTAGAATAACCTAGCTATTAGTTTAACCTATTCTGTTACTAATATAAATTTTCACATGTATGCGTACTTGTTGGAACATTACAAAGAGCTGCAGCTACAAAATGAAGCCATTTATTGATCAGAACTGTTTTTTTTTTTTTTTTTTTTTCCCTTCCTTGAGTCAGTGCCCTCTCTCTGAAGTAAAAGTGCTGACTGCAGCACACTGCTGATGCGGATTTTTTTGACAGCAAAGACCTGACTCTTTCCTAATCCATGTAGCTGCATTGTACAAATTACAAAGCTTGTGTGACAGACCTATTCTGTATTCCAAGAACTGCAACATACCTGTCATCAGATAGAAACAAGAATGCACAAGTCATCACTTTACTTCGGAAGCTGAACAGATGATTGAAATTATTTCTTACTACTAATTCCCCTTTTAGTAGAGATAAGCTGCTTTGTTCAGCTGTAAATGAAACATTAGGGTATTAGCTGTCAAGCCAGAAGTATTGGGGAAGCTAAGATTTTTATCAGCAGTAGTAACATTTTGGGCAATAAATTGTTTTGTTCGGTAGAATACTAATCTCTAGAGGTACAAAGAAGCAAAGCTCATTAAGGTAAATGCTTAAAGCACACACACAAAAAGCAAAGACAAAGGCTTATTACCTCTGTTATGGGGATAGATGGAACATTTGCACTTTTTCATCTCTTTGTACCACTGAAGAATTATGTGGTACTGTTATCAAATAGATGCATTTGTAGACTTGCAGAATGCTTTCTGAATATATCCAAGGGACAAATGCATATCTGAAATATCAATAGAGAGCTGTAGTAAGTGATGGGTTCTTGGAAATTGTTTTGTTTCCCTCTGGGTAGAATTAGGTATCTGCACATTGTCCTGTACTTAGCATTCATCAGATTAATAGACTAGCCCTATTAAATGAATGTTTGAAATAGAGAAGAATAGATGTCTGTATTATACTAAATATATTTACCAGTATATATACCTAAATTAAATTCATCAGGGTTTGTAGCATAGAACAATAACATGATGGAAGGAAAGGAACTGTGTTGTTGTTAAAGACTGCTGTTAAAGAAAAGAATGTATTTGGGAAGAGATGAGAGAACTACCATTTTATATACCAAGGATGGACATAAACTCACTATCAGAAACAATGAAATGAGAGGAAAGTAAATTAAGTAGCAGGAACGTGTGTGTGTGAAATGAAAAGCCGGAGTACTGCCTGCAAGTAGTTCTGCCAAAATTTTGTTTCCTGTAATCAGATGGAGTCAGTTACCCATCATTACTTGTTTGAAGCAGCATTTGGAAAGCTGTAAGATAGATATAATTTTAATACGTGATGTAGAATGGCACAAACGTCTTTAACCTTTTCTCTGTGCCGTACTGATGAGGATTTTGAAACTCAGACCGCTTTGCTCAGTCTCTCCTGTTATTTACAAAAGATACCAAACGATGCTTTAAAAAGAATCCAGTGTAAATGCATAAAATAGATGATTATTTACCAAAGTGTGGGTTATTAAAGGCTTTCAGTAGATAGGGAACAACAAGCACTGTTAGAGGTAAAATCCTATATAGATAACAAAACGCAAAGTGCTGAAGTCTTGCTAGCTGTGTTTTAACAGAGACAAAAAGGTTGTTTAAATCCTGCTGTCAGTCACTGCATCGTTGCTCAGTGATAGAGAAATCATTTCTGTTTGTCAGCTTTGTTAACCTCATTTGTGAAACAGAGATTATAATTTTGGCCCATCTGTATAATATGTTCAAGCTTATGGGAATAAATGTGATAATAGAAGAATCAGCTTTGTTTATTATCGATTGATAGTAAGTTAATGAGGTTGTCATTTCTTCATTTGGGGCAATTATATTTGTATCAAGATGAAAATAGTAGGATTCGATCGTGGATGTTTTTCACTGATGCTTTGTTTTACCAGCCTTCATTTATCTTGTTAACTATAAAGTACTTCAGTATTTTCTATGAATGCCTTCCGTGCAGTAAAGAATCTAAGCTTCAGCATTAGTCTTGATGGCATGGCCAAACTGTTAGCTTATACTGATTTTTTAGTGTCAGAAGGAGATTAAATCACTGCATGAAGGCAGCTCCAGCTTGGGTAGGTGTGTGTGAGCTTTACCAAACTCTTGCCTTCTGGTGCAACTCTGTTGTGGGGAAACTGATCTCTCTTTGAGATCTGTCTAGGAGATCTGATATGAAGAGTAGAAGGATTTTTTTTTTAATGTGTTTTAGTAGCCAAGAGGAGTTGAAGTGAATCTGCCATATACTGATGTGCTACTTGTTCTCTCCTAGGTTTACTGTAGTGACCTACAACAGCGGGACCCTTGAGGCTGTTCCAAATCCTTTGTAGAATCAAATCCGGAATAGCTTTAATTTTACAGTTACTGAAGGGTTAGTTCCTCATCTGAAAACAGGGTCAAGTCAGAATTCTTGTGCAGTTGTTGAAGTTGTGTAGCAACATGAGAAGTCCAAAAGTAAATCATCAGAGACCAAAGTCGCAGGACTCTGGGCTTTTGCTTTGAACTTCACTGTTTCTTCATCTTTGGAGAAATTTCTTACGCCTGTGTTCTTGGCTGTCTCAGCTGTCTCTCTGCCTTCTTGAGAACTGGAAAATGGAAATGCTGAGTCTGTGTAAAATCCATAAATTAAGAGGATTCTTCCCTTGATTTTCTGCTATTAAACAGCATTTCTAGAGTAATAGAATGCTTCTTTGAATGTGTTTTAAAGAGAATAGCAGAAATAGGCTATGTCTCAATTTAGCCTGTGTGTTCCTGACATCGTGGTCGTTGTTTCTAGCGTGCTTATAGCTCCACAACAGTGCAGGAATACTTGGATGAAGGTAGAATTGTATTGGAAGCAGACATCAGTTGCGTATGAAATAGTTACACCTTTCAACTAGGACTGTGAACGTTATCCTGATTCTGAAACTTACGGTGAAAAGGATCTACTCTAATTTTTAACTATTATTTGAAAGTATTTTTAATAGTACTTTTGTCGTCTTTTTGTCTTCAAAGCACAAGTTCAGTTTTAAATACAAACTTCTCTTAGAATAATGACAGACAATTACTAGTATAGAAGCATTCAGAGTCCTGAGTTGTTTCATATTAATAGTACAGATGCGTAAAGGTGACTTGTTTTCATCTACATCTAGTAAAGTTTGGGTATGAATTACCAGGAAATTAAGTATCTTCTCTGTTCATTTTTTTTTTTTCCTTTGGAACTGATAGAACAGCTGGATTGAGCTCTAAGAAAACAGATTGCATTTGTTACTGAAGTGGAGGATACTTACAGTTTTCTGAAGACAGAAATTTCCAGAATCCGTAAAGTTTGCCAACGCAGTTTTAGAGCATGGTTCGATATAGGAAGTCTAGCTTTTCGGACTTCTAGTACTACATCCAAAATGCTATGCACAGAGTACAAACTGCTGATCTGATATGAACTTTGAGAGGTTCAGTTCATACTGACAGGTTTAACTCAAATTAAGCATTATCTGTCTGGGTCACTCTAACTTTATGCAAGATCAGGTTGAGCTTAGTTGGTTGGAGCATGGTGCTGCTAATGCCAAGGTCTTGGGTTCAGTCCCCGTATGGGCCACGCTGAGGGTTGGACTAGATGATCTCCAGAGGTCCCTTCCAACCTTATGTTTCTATGATCAGGTATTTTCTGCCTTCTCTCAGCTTTCGTAAAGCCAGCAGAAAAACAAACTCTGAACTATGTGTGCGAGATCTAATTTGGTAAGATTTGTACTGCCGGTAACCCAACAAGGCACAATTGGCACCAGTGATCATAGAATCATGACACCCTAAGAGAGAGTCAAGAAACGTCTGAGAATGCAGTCTTGTGCCTACCACAAGCTAGCACTGCTGCTGAAAAGCAATCGTGCCTCAGTCAATGCAGTACCCCTTTCTTAGGCTGGCAGAAATGTTTGTGTAGTAGTTGTACAGAGACTTTCCTGAAATATAGTTGCCCTGGCGGAACATTGTCCAGCAAAATAGAGCGTAAAAAGCCAGTAATATTAGAGTACATTTCACTTGCATGATGTGATGCACAGAGAACATGAAAAATAACGCCTTGTTTCCTCTTGAGTCAAGCTTTAAAACATGTGCTTAAAGATAAGTACATGTTTTGGAGCTTTGTGAACAGAGACTTAGAAACTTTAGATACCAAATATATCTTTATATGCATCTTCACTGAGAAATAAATATACTAAATTTGTGATTACTGAAACTTTACTAATTTCTTGAAATTCCCCCATTGATCAGAATTAGTCAATTAAAAATCATACGAGTATGGTGCAGAGTATGGCAATTTAGCGTTTTGGAAATGATTGCAGTATAAGGCTAGAATATTCTGGTTAGTGAATACTTTAGTGCTGTTGTCTTTTGCTTGAGCAGTAAGAACAGAAGAGATAAAAGAAAGTGAAATTATATGCTAAGCCTGTCAGAGAGCTCTTTGAAGTGCTTGAAACTTTCAGAGTGCCTATATAAGATACTCAATGAATACCTTAAATTGTCTTTCATGTAATTGCTTACTGTGATGTTTACTGATAAAGTGTCAGGTGGGTGTTTGACATGTATCTCCTCTCTCTCTCTCTTTTTTTTTTTTCATTTGTATACTATTTCCTTTTAACATCAAAACTTGCCGTGATTGCTTGGTTTTGCATCTCAAAGCAACAGTGGGAACTGAGGGAAACAGTAACAGTACTCTGGTTGCTCCTTGGGCCAGGTACTGCAAATTGCTCTTGGATTTGACAGCTTTCATAGTCTGCAGCCAATGGCATACTTTCAGTGTATGTATTCCTTCAAAGGAAATTTTCCAAGTCCGGTATAGTTGTCTGTATTCCTTATTCAGTTATGTCCTTTGTGTAATTTTTGTTTCAGTCCTAACCCAATCATCTTTCCAATGTCAGTGTAGCTTCTTCACTTGCACTGTGGTTTAGAGGGTTCACTTTGTTAGCTGGAAAGGGGAATAATAGAGGGGCAGTACAGAAAAAACTGTAATGTTGTTCTGTTCATCTGGCTTCTGGATAAATCATTGAATTACTGTGTTGAAGATGCCTGAAATTTTACACTCTTTGCTGTCAGGAAAACTAGGAGAATCCATCAACACTGCGCAGCGGATGGGCCACATTCCTCAAATAATCCAGTCAATTAAAAATTGATTTTTGTTCTAGGCAGCATGGTGGTAATGTAGTGGGGAGACAGTGTGTGCATTACCAACAGAGTTCGCATCAGTTAAGTGATATTTAGGTGATCTTCTGTCATGGGAGAAAGCAGTGCAGTTGATGATCTTTGCTGCTGAAGAAGCTAAATTGAAGTGTCAGATCCCAGAATTGCATTTTATTTCTAATATTGTTGGCCTGCCAGCCTGCAAGAAGCTATGTGAAGTCTGTGAATACAAAGGGACAAAAGTGCTAAATCTAGCAGAAACTGAACGGTTTGGGGAAGATTAAACTATAACATGGCTTTTAGAGCCTTCAAGTAAACGCATTTAAAGAAATTGGAACCTGAACTGCAGTTGCTGGACCCTTTGTCTCCTGCCTGTCTCTCTTTTCTCTGGCTTGTGCAAATCTAAAATAAATGAAGATCTGTGTGCTCTAAATTGTGCCAAACCTGTTATTAAAAGAAAAAAAGATTATGATGCTACTGAAAAGTTAGAAAGAACTTCCTTTAAAGCAGTTGAATCAAGAGCAAAAAAAAAGGCCTGAAACTGTTCAATTAAAAGCTTATTTACCTCAGATTTGCAAGATCCTAATTTATGGAATGTGAAGAATGAGATTTCATTTTCTGATATTGGAAACACATGGAAATGTGCAGTCATGTGGATTGTACTGTATCTTGAATATGCATTGTGAGCCAGTGCAGTGCTTTTTCTTTCTTTATTTTTGAGACACACATGCACACAGAGTAATGTTGCCTGTTCGTGCGTCTGCAATTTTTCGATGGGCGTCCGAGTTCCTTCGTTTCCTGTCAGAAGCAGTTGCAGAATGGCCGTGTGCACTGTTAAACAGCTCCCGTGCGCCACCTGAAAGGTGGCCGAATTTAAGTGTGGGCAGTGGTACGTATATCCTCTTTCAGACCTCTGAGGGGGTTAGTGAGGTTCAGTTAGTTGATGCCTCTGACGTGCTTTATGTTGCTCATATGAAAAGCACTAGAGAAAACTGCAAGTGGTCCTGTTATTTAAAGTTTAGATCCTGGTTTGAAACGGGTAGTGTTGTATCTATGCTTGTCCAGAAAACACTGCATCGCAGTGGATCTTAGAGTAACCTGGTGGTATACGTCTCGCATCCTGGATTGCATGTCAGCATACGGTACAAATTGTTTGTAAAATGAATATATCAAAGATTGACTGGAATGATGAGCAATAGCCTGCACAGTAATTCAGAATCTGTAGTCTTAAAGTAATCTCATGCTGGTTTTGAACACTGCTTGACAAAAACACTTGACATCTCAAAGCTAAATTAAAGAGGAGATGATGCATTTATAAACTTGAGAACAATAAACTACTTTAGTTAAAGATGAATAGGATACGAAAAGTATGACTCTTGGCCAACAGTACAATTATTTCTTAATGCTGAGTTTTGTTTTAACATGGATTTTAGTGAGTTAAACATTTTCAGTTAAAGATGACCTCACCTGTGTGAATAGTTTTACTTCATTAATTTACTCCTAGACTCCATAAAGAGAAACATAAATCACAAATGCTTTTTAAAGGTTATTATTGGAGTAAAATGCTGCTGGGTTTTAGTGCTTTGGGAGTGAAAGAAAAATGATATTTCTGGGCTTCAAAACTCTTCAGCATGATTTGAATACAAGTGGCTTACTGTGATAAGTATGTTAGGCTCCCTTCTGTTAATTACAGTATTTCAAATGAGACTAATTTGACAGCCACAGGCGCATAATATGCTAAATACTTCCTGTAGTATTACTTTGAGAAGTCCCTTCCCCCCACCCTCATGTGAATACTTCCTGATAGGACATTATAATTTAGAGGCTCTGCACCAAAAGCAGATAATATCTAATTACCTACTAGTTCTCTGTTTGGTTTGAATGATTGTGCTCTGCTAATGACTAAATGGAAAAATGTTTTACTAGTCATTGACAAAGAGGCAAGTACGAGATGTGGACCCTTGCTTTCTCTAAAGTTTCTTTAAAAACACGTTTGCTATTTCCTTGGATTATTATTTTTTGTGTGTATGTGCAGATGTCAGTTTGCTTGCTGTGAGTTTATATACAGGATATATGATTTTTTTTCAGTTTGTATTTTGATATAGATTACATGTTTTGATTTTATTTACTGTTTTGCTTTTTCACTGGAACAGCACAAAACAAGCTGACTACTAATCTTAAGGCTAGAGCTAGATCTTATAATTATTTTAATATGATGATATTTGAAATTACAACAATACCCTTTGATGTTTTGTGAAGTGTAAGAAATTCTCTGTTTTGTGTTAACTTGATGTTCTTGCTTATGTCTGAAGCATAAAATTAGGAACAAATAGTTTAACAAATGATTTCTTTAGAAGAGTCCCTACAAAAAGTACTAGAGTTGCTGTAACTCTTCTTTTATGGTATTATTGTAGTTTTATCCAAATTCCACCAGGTGCTGCCAAAGAACATACAGCCAAAGCAAAGTTTACAGTTTAAGTGGAGGTTGTTTGTAACATGTGTGCATGCTATCATGAACAGAGCTATTAAATCTTTTTCTCAGAAGCATGAGCATCTTCCCCACACATTTACGAGCACATCACTTTCCTTGGAAACAATGCACGGGGA
The DNA here is from genome assembly GCF_028389875.1 of Rhea pennata. Lineage (NCBI taxonomy): Eukaryota > Metazoa > Chordata > Aves > Rheiformes > Rheidae > Rhea > Rhea pennata. Next base: position 5,407,523 of record NC_084677.1, read on the forward strand.
ATCAAACCATTTGCTACAAAGAGTGACATTCTTTATAGGCATCATGTTCTTAAAAATGCACTTTCTTTTGTGACACAAATCCACTCACTGTACATGAATAACACACTGTTTTAACAGGCAGTTATAGACTTATTGTTCTACTATACTGTCTTAATGCTGGGGGGGGGGCAGGTAATTTTCCTAGTGATACATTCAGACTACTCAAGTTTAGCTTGTATGTTCTTTTTCATTCCGAGAGCCCAAGTTGCTGTACACTCTTTACTTCTAACTTCCATAAAGATGCTTTTTTCCCCCCTTTGTTTGCTTTTTGTGTTGCTGAGTCAGGAGCTGTGTATAGCACAAGTCAGCTCCGTTTGAGGTTTTTTTCTCATTCTGGGAAGAAAATGTGCTTCCAAAAGCCAAGGTCTGCTTGAGGTAATAAGAGCCCCAAACTTGTGACTGATCGCAAAAGTGCAGTGCAAAATGCTCAGGCAAACAGCACTAGTAGCAGCAGGAATCAATTCAGAGACTTGGTGCAGAGCAATTTCTATCCTGCCTCCCTGGTGAGTTCAGCCATTGTGCTTATGACATAAAAAGCAATGTGCGTTTTAATTGCAATACTTATTTTTGAACTGTTGCTCAAGTGTTAGCGTGGTGTAAGTTAAGAGGCTGGATCATGGACCATATGATATTGGTTGCCAGAGAAGGTGTAATCAACGTCTGCTAGCATTGGTGATGCAAAAAACAGTATTAGTGGCTGCAGTAGGCAAGGAACTTCTAGGGATTAGAAGCCTTTGTAGCAGGTAATCAGTAATCACTAGGATGCTAGCATGAAAGTCTGTAAATGCTGTGTAGTTTTCTGTTGTGTTTTATTTGAATTTATTGCCGTGCACAAATGATTTATCGAACTTAATGTTTAACAGCAAAAATGAAACAAAAAAAAAAATGCTGTGGGGCTAATCTGGCATCATTGGTGTGGATTACAAAGGAGGGTGGAAAAGGGGGAGGAAAAAAAGAAATGTAGCAGTTACTTTAAACAAATATGTTTAGCAATGTGGCTGTAGCTGAATCTGTACAAAGAATGTTCTCACTTCTAAGAAATCCTTGGCAGTGACTTCACCTGGCAGTATTTAATTAATTATTTATTGAGTTCTATGTTGGCCTCTCTTGGGATATCATCTTCCTCGTTCTGTCTCCCTGCCTTCACTAAAAAATGACTATTAATTATTTGAATATAGAATATTTTAATTATTGAAAATTTAGATCTCAAAAAATGGTGTTCAAGTACTCTGCTTCTTTTTGTAAGTATGTGTGTTTATGTATAATAGCTTAATAGTACAGTAGTTTTCCTGGGTTCACATTTTATTGCCATCCAAATGTACTTGAGGAAAAGGGAGGAAAAGAAAAAGCGGAAACATAAATTACCCTACCAGCGTGAGATTAGATCAACGGTTAAGCTAGTAAATATAATGCTGTGATCAGGTGCTCGGAGCCAAAATGCTCTCAGTCCTTGTGCTATTCTAATCAAAGGTGCTGAAGATTGAGCAGTTCTCTGATGTGGTCTTATCAGTTTAAGTGTAATGTAAATCCTGTTACAGCAGCTTTGTCCGATCTGCCTGTAGCTTTGTTCTGAACCTTTCAGTAACAGTTCACTGAAGCAGAAAGAGTCCTGTGAATTGATATTATAAGCCTGCATGGTTGTTTTATTCATTGTTGAAGCAGCAGAATATAACAGAAGTATTTATTTTTGGTGGATTGAGGATCGTTTTTTATTCTATCGTTCTGAGCAGTGGAGAGAGGCTCTAAATGCAAAAGAGGAAAAGCTAATACGATAATCATATCCGTACCCATTCTGAGCACAATCCCACTGAAAGATAATGCAAAATACTGTATGTTTAATTTATTTTACACATTTCGTCGAGATTGCTAAAATTGCAGCGTTGTTGTTTCCTGCTGATGTAGGAAAAAATACCATACGACGCTATTATAATCGGGAAATAGTATTTGTGTGGAATACAAGCTTTTCATAATGCACTTAGTCTTCCCAGACAGCTGTATTTTTCTACCCACCACCTACCTACTTTCTCTGGGAGTTAGAGGAGGCCTAAGAAATTCAAGGTTGTGTTGCATTCTGTTTCTTGCTGTGGGCATTCCTTACTCTGAAGTTCAAGAGCGTGAAATTTCTCTTTAGTCTCACTGCTTTGATATGGTACTTGCCTAACAATCAAGCAAATTAAAGTATGGAAAAAAATTGATAAAACTGCAATGTCTTAAAATTAAGGCGCTGAAAAACTAAACTGAGTTGATGGTAATAATTTTGTGGCGCCATCTTGACCCTTATTCTTGAAAATCGGCTTTTATGACGTGCATCAACAAGAAATATTACAACTCTAAGAATCTGATTTTGGTACAAAGCAGATACGCACTATTTGAAGTTTTAAAGTCCCATGTAATCTAAAAATCTGAGTTTTAAGGTATAAAGATCTTCTTCAGAGATTTAATTGGAATGCATGAATTACGCAGATAGGGAAGCCCAATTTTATTTGTAGATGATTCTCTAGTGTGAGGATGGGAAGATTTAGAAAATTAGTTCCGTGACCATCAAAAGCTGTTTCAAAGGAAATCTCTCTGAGATTGAGAATTCTTTAAGATAGAAATATTTTTCATATGCTGCTCTTTAAATGCATCTCTTGTTCAGTCTTAAAAAAGAAAAATAACCAAGAATTTAAGGTAGTGAATAGCTGGTTTGTTTTTATGTTAAATATTTGAAATACCTAAATTAAGAAAAAAAATGCTAAATTCTTGCTTTCAGTTAACGGAAAAAATAAGCTTATCATGTCTGTCTTGAAATTAATAGGTTTGAAATTTGCTTTTGGGCAGAAGAAAGAGTGTGTTAAACTTGCTTCATCTTTCATACTTCTCTTTCAGTTAATTCCATGTAGATTTCAAATAAAAGATGCACATTGCTTTGGTTTTATCTGATGCCACAAGCAACCACAGATGTCCAAAGGTCCACGTATGTCTTCATAATAAAAAGAAATTTTCTGTAGCACTGTCCTGCAGTCAGATCGCCACTGGAAGAATCTTGGTGCTGTGCGGAGCGCTGTTGACCTCCGAACACCACGTAACACCTTTGTAACTATTAGAGGAACAGCAGGGTTTGTGACGTGCCAGACCTGCTTCAGAACCTGAGAAACAAAGCGAGGCTAAAAGCTCGAGGAGAATTAAGTTACAGTTAAAGGGAGATGGCTATTTGTGTTTAAACTATGGGACAGATGTGTTCAAAGGGAGTCAGACCGCGGTGTCTTGGAGGAGTCAGAAGTGGGAGCTGCTAAAGTGGTCCTTAGAAATTCCCTTGCAGAACACTTGAATGATATTTAATGATACTTTATACTTATGTTTATTTATTGTAACTGGATGTTTTTGTAATGACCCTGACATAAACACGTGAGTTTTTTCTGATCCTCTGAGTGAGGAAGAAAAAAATCTTTAATAAATTCCACTTTTTTTTCCCTTTCTAAAAGGGAAAGGGTAGCATAATAAAAAGACAGTGTTGGGTCAATCAATTATGTTAAAGCACCATAACTGACAACATGGCATAATATATGTCCCAGATACTCTAATCCCAGAATGTTCTCTACTAGAGTTTTACAGAGGATTGCAGAGTAGTGCTATTAAGTGGGTTTTAAATCATACGTGTAGCTCCCACCTTAGCGGGAGCTGAGAGTAGATTTGCCAGTTGACATTCAGCTGCTCTAAGGGACGAGAGCCTGAGCAGTTGCCCACGAGACGCTGTTGCAGAATGGTAATGGCAGTACTCATATCCATTCGAGTATACAAGAAGCAGCAATAGCATGTGACAGCACTGGGGTAGCGTGGCAGATAACTGATCGCTTGGCTTTTTACCATACCCCAATTCTCTAAAGTTTCAAGTGGAGAATAAACAGGCTCACTTTATCAGACTTAAGAGACAAAAGCAGTAAAGCAAAATGTATTATCAAATGCCCGGAAAGGTAAACAGAGAAAGCAAGTACAGTGTATAATGGAGGATTGTATGGCCTCACGACTTATTTGTGTGTAGTTTAATGTGTTTCCACATAGCAGCAGAAATCAGAAAATGTTCAGCTGGATATGTAAGTGGATGTTTCCAAGTCTTAGTACGTAACATAAGAGGGAGCTGCTTATGGGATGAGAAGTGAGTGGTGGTTTTTTTGTTTTGTTTTGTTTGTTTGTTTGTTTTAAAAAAATGGTTGGGTACACTAGTCCGAAAGAAAAAAAAAATATTTTCAGTGTATTTCACATATTTAAGCAACTTCAGAGTGACAAGAAAAAAGCCTCTGATTTTCCTCATGTAGCCATTCCTCTCTTTACACATCACATAGCTAGCTATATGTGCTTTTGTAGGATGTGCATTCTGTTACTAATCCTTGATAAAAGCCCCAGAGGTTTCAGTGGGTCACTGACCCAGTTGGCAGTGCATATGTAAATTGAGTAACAAGTGAAGTGACCTCTGAATCTGAAAGGGTTGTTAATTATTTCATTCTCAACTTAAATTCCAGCTAAATAAGTCTAACACTTGTAAGTACTACCACATGTAAAGCAGAATAAATGGAAATAATTTAACATAATACTATCTTTTTGTGTGTGTGTCCAAATGTTCTGTGTATTGACCACAAGACACACTCACATCCTAGATTATGAAAACAGTTATTAAACATTCATCCCACTAATACAGATTTAGCAGTCAGATCTTCTCTCTGCAACCAGCATAAGCAATTTAATTGGCAGGAGGAAAAAGTGAACCCTATTTGTTTGCAAGGTCAGAAATTTTAACTGCCTCAAGTTGATTTTTTTTTTTTAAAGCTTTTTCTGGCAAAATGTTTTAGACATTTCTGAAAGGGTGATGGAAAACTAAGGTGCTTATTGAGTTTTGTTTTTCACCTCAGTATATCTCTGAGTTTTGAAGCTTGTAGAATTTCATGCAAGTCTATTTTGTTTCTCTTTTTAAATCTCCAGTCTGAAACAATTCCTCCCATTTTGTATGCTGTAGAACTGTAATATTTGTCCAAGGATGAGCTGCATTCAGCATTTTGTTAACTGAAATGGGAAGTGACAGACTGACTAAAAGAAAATCTCCGTGCCAAAGAAACCGATATTACTGCTTTCTCATGGCTCACTATATGCCAGGACAGTGAAGGCTTTGAGATTGCAGACAAACTTAAGTTTCATATTGATCCATGTTAAACTAATTTTATCAGAATAGAGACTTCTGTATCATGTTATTCTCTCCTCCAGTATTTGATAGGGATAGTCAAATGCTGAGAATATTGTGGGGAAAAAGGAGGGACTGGAAAAGAGCGACATTAAAAAAAGTAATATGGATTTGTTAGATATACTTTGTTTGCATTGATTTCCAGTATATATCTTTTGAGGGCAGCAGTCACATAATAAATAATACTCTGCCACATAATTTTATATTTTTACTGCTCTCTCTACTGGTATTTGCAGAAACTAATCTGTACCTCCACACCCAGCAAAGATGGTTTTCTTTAATGTATTTTTAATGTTTTTGGCAAAATACAAGAAAGCCCTAGTTACCATGCAAGAATAGGAAGTTGAAATGTGTCTGTGGGGAACTAGAGTTCTGTGAAGAACTAGAGAAGATTTGGGAACATTGGCACAAGAAAGCACAAATTAATATGTTCTCATCCTGCAAAAGTAAATCTTGATCCACAGAGAATGCGCCATCTAACAGAAGCAGCTTAGCACCTGCTTTTAGTTCGGGTTTATCAGAGGGCCGTTTGGCAGGTTAGAGTCAGTGGTGATTGTGCTGGGTTGAGGAGTTCCTGTTCTTGCCTGGGTTTGGGGAGTTGGTTTTTTTTGTTGTTGTTTTGTTTTTTTTTTTCCTGGCACAAGAATGGGAGGAGATAAGAGAGTCTAAATTATTGGGAAAGTATTGCAGTTTTCAGTATCACTTGGCTGCATTTGGAAGAATTGGGAGCCTTGAAAAAGCGACGTGCAGGGTAGTTCAGAGCCCCCCACGCATAGCGAGAAGGAATATTGAAATGCAGATATCTGATTACCTGGGATGCTCTGCAGATCATTCACCATCCTGTTGGTGGAGACAGAAGAACTCTCCCTTTTCTTAATTTTAGCAGGGAGCATGCATTTCTTTTTTTCTTTTTTTCTTTTTAAAAAAAAAAAAAAAAAAAAAAAAAAAACAGTTACTGCCTCAGGGAGATGCAGCTTGGTTAAACCTTCCAAAGTCCAGATTTTTCTTGCTTATCTTTACTTGTGTGAAGGAAGCATAGATGAGTTGAAAATTACATCATATAAACATTTAATACTAAGAAAGGGAAACTGTTAGCTTGCTATCATTTGTGTTCAGTATGGGTGGATGTTGAAAGAGCTACCCGAAATACAAAAAAATGAGAATGTACTTGCAGCTTTTGTTACCTGTCGGAGTAAAGGGAGACAAAGACTGGGAAGACTGAAGTCCCCCCCTTCCCTGATGTCTTCAGGTTCCTTGATGTCCGTCATGAGATCATATTTTCCAAGCCAAACTGAAGCATAGAGGAAAGAAAGAAAAGGAAATCTTAGGAATTAATCATACGAGAATCCTGAAAATTTCGTGGCAATGAATTGAATCCCTATGTGAAAGCAAGAGGTGAGGCCTTAATGTTCAATATTTCTGTAGTCAGGTTAGGACTGCTGCTCAGCTCCATCATGGAGGTGGTCTTGTGTCTTAATTTAGCCAGGTATTTCATATTGAAAATCAGGAACTCATACTAATTTTTTTGTTGTTCTAGTAGGAAGCATGGAAATTCTTCAGTATGATTTCATGGCACTAAACTAAAACTGCACAAGATTAAGATAACAGTCATTTTGTGAATCTTTTACAGTGTATTTCCTGTTTTAATTATAGTGAAGTAGAACTGTCCTGTATAGTAATTACATATTAAAGACACCCGTTCGTTTATAATCTAGAATTTGGTAGCACTTAAACAAATCTACTAGCCACAGAGTGCTAGATCAATGTCACCTGAAACACAGACAGAAAATACAGGGGGATGTATCTCAGCTGTGTCAGCTCTGACAGTGTGTGTGTGTACATGCATGCACATCTGTCTGTCTGTGTGTTACTGAACTTACTATTGCATGTCTGCTGTCCAGTCTAATAAAAATTAGATGAAATCCACCCACTTTATATAAACTGAAAAAAGATTGGCTATGTAGCAAAGTGATACAAGTCTTAAAGGGACCGATCAGCTCCTTATCACATAGTGTCATCACATCGTTTGCAGAGCGGGTATTAGCTTTATTTTTGTTTGCAGTTTTTGTTTAGTTTTGTTTGCAGCTCAGGATAGGGGAGATGTTATATGCTGCTTTTTCTGTCCCCCCTTTTTTGACTCATGAGATGGTATGCTTTGTCTGGAGTACATTTACTAGTCTCACTGTCACATTTATATTAAAGGCATAACACAATCCTACCGCACTGTGAATTGCCTTTTATTACCCTCATCTTTACTTGCAAAGGTCATCACCTTGCATGTGAATCAAATTTGGAAAAGATAATAGCTCTAATATTTGCTTTAGAAGTGGAATTTTATCTAGAATTAAAAGGCAGTGCTGTTTGTAAAAAGTTAATACAACATTTTCCTAGGCTTGCTTTTAACTCTTATGTAAAGTTAATTCAGCACCTTTGTGTGGGCAGATTATATTCTTCCTCATCAGAGTTGCGGTTGCTTTTGTTTTGTTTCACATTTGAATAATACATTTGATTACCATGGCAAATGTTGCAGTGTATGCATGCCTGACTGTAGTGCCTAATTAACTGATGATAACAAGGCAGGATTGCCCTCTTCTCTTTCATAAGCAATCATATACATGACAGTTCTTTTATCTTTCTTCAAAATTGACTTGCTCTCCTGACCCTTAAGCAGCTCCTGTTTTGTGTGTTTACCTCTGATGTCTTTGCAAGACTGTTAATTTTCTGTGGCATATCCTATCTGGTTGTAATTAACACATCGAACAGCGAAGAAATAGTTCTGCTCGCAGATGCCTAATGGAGGAATGCTTTCTTCTAGTAATTATACAGCTTCATTTTAGTGATTTGCATTGACCTGAAAGGACTCTTTTTAGAGAATATCTAGAGTGGTGTAGTCCTATCTAGGTAGGGTAGAGCAAACAACAACAAAAATAGGTTGCTTTTGCTATAGTTTACCCACACATATAAAGTCAGCTTGAAAACAATCAGTGTTAAATTTGATTAAGGAATGTATATATAGCAGAGTTAGATTGGAGGTAAACAGTGTTGTTGTCTTACGTGTATTTATTCCTGAAATTGAAGATTCCTCTTAATTACAAACTTCAAGAAGCACTTGACCTATTTTAATGAAGTGTTAAAAACACGTGTATGTAAAGCAAATATTTTTCAGCATCGTATCTTTAAAAAAAAAAAACTTTTCAAATAAATGAGACTAGGATTTCTATTTATTGTTTTATACTTAGACTGAGATTAAAGCGATAATGAATACAAGTTCAAAGAGAGAAGGGTATAGAAGAGGAAAGGTTGATAGTTACAGCAATAAAAACAGGAGCAAAAAGAACAGCTTTTCTGAAGGAGTCAGGCTGGAATAATAATGATAGAATTGTCTAAATCGATATATCTCTTGTCAGCCTCACGTCTGATGTTTGAATCAGTCAGGCCTTTTCTGCAAGAGCTTTCCTCAGGAATATTGAATTATTTATTATTTGTATCTTTTTTCCTTCCCTTTCTGATGATTTTTTTTCTTTTTTTTCCCCCCTAACTTAGTAAAATTTGTTTTTTATGCTGCCAGGTTCAATGTTGTCTGCTCTTTGATAAATAGCGGTAATTGGGTGTATAGCAGAAGTCGTGTAAAAATGTATGACTTCAATTACATCTAGAACAATTTTTTCTTTATATTGATCTTCTTTGCTGTATAAGATCTGCTCTTCATAGCCTGCAGTGCTGAGTTTTTAAAGAATTACTCTATGTCCATATGTTGGCATGCACTTTTGAACCCATGCATCTTTTTTAAAAAAAAATGGAATGCTGTCTTGAATCAGTTCTGCCTGAGCAGTAAGTGAAAAATTAGAGTCATTCAGATAGTGAAATATTCATATTGTATTCTAGTCAGATGAGGGATTGCATTACTTTAAAATTACAATGCCTACTTACAGTCCCTGTTTCTCTTGTCTGAGATAATGAAATGAGGGTGCTGGCCAATTAATGAAAATATATTTCATTAACAATTATAATCCAGATAAAATATATGTTTTGAAAGTCACTTTCATGTGTAAAGCTCTGCTCATTTAATTCTGCAGTTGTACATCAGTTTGCCTTGTAAGTATTATTGAGGGTGCTAATGCAAATAGCAAAATACTGTGTATGATTCCATATATTATGTTAAAAATCTGATTGTTTTCCATCTGTGATACGTTTTAAATTGTTTCTCCCCACTTTATGTTGGCGTATAGGGTGATAAACAATT